>NC_143043.1:33089946-33374946 GCF_057628025.1 Oncorhynchus mykiss
TGCAAAGTAGAAATACAAATAATGGGGTGCAAAGGAGCAAAATAAATAAATAAATTAAATACAGTTGGGAAAGAGGTAGTTGTTTGGGCTAAATTATAGGTGGGCTATGTACAGGTGCAGTAATCTGTGAGCTGCTCTGACAGTTGGTGCTTAAAGCTAGTGAGGGATATAAGTGTTTCCAGTTTCAGAGATTTTTGTAGTTCGTTCCAGTCATTGGCAGCAGAGAACTGGAAGAAGAGGCGGCCAAAGAAAGAATTGGTTTTGGGGGTGACTAGAGAGATATACCTGCTGGAGCGTGTGCTACAGGTGGGAGATGCTATGGTGACCAGCGAGCTGAGATAAGGGGGGACTTTACCTAGCAGGGTCTTGTAGATGACATGGAGCCAGTGGGTTTGGCGACGAGTATGAAGCGAGGGCCAGCCAACGAGAGCGTACAGGTCGCAATGGTGGGTAGTATATGGGGCTTTGGTGACAAAACGGATTGCACTGTGATAGACTGCATCCAATTTGTTGAGTAGGGTTTTGGAGGCTATTTTGTAAATGACATCGCCAAAGTCGAGGATTGGTAGGATGGTCAGTTTTACAAGGGTATGTTTGGCAGCATGAGTGAAGGATGCTTTGTTGCGAAATAGGAAGCCAATTCTAGATTTAACTTTGGATTGGAGATGTTTGATATGGGTCTGGAAGGAGAGTTTACAGTCTAACCAGACACCTAAGTATTTGTAGTTGTCCACGTATTCTAAGTCAGAGCCGTCCAGAGTAGTGATGTTGGACAGGCGGGTAGGTGCAGGTAGCGATCAGTTGAAGAGCATGCATTTAGTTTTACTTGTATTTAAGAGCAATTGGAGGCCACGGAAGGAGAGTTGTATGGCATTGAAGCTTGCCTGGAGGGTTGTTAACACAGTGTCCAAAGAAGGGCCGGAAGTATACAGAATGGTGTCGTCTGTGTAGAGGTGGATCAGAGACTCACCAGCAGCAAGAGCGACCTCATTGATGTATACAGAGAAGAGAGTCGGTCCAAGAATTGAACCCTGTGGCACCCCCATAGAGACTGCCAGAGGTCCGGACAGCAGACCCTCCGATTGCCTGCTGTTTTAAGTGATTGTTAAATAAATTAACTTTTTGGTTGTAATATCATCACCACTTGGAGAGCATGGTCAGAACCACCTTTCCGAATATTCCATGCAAAACAATTGCGCACATTTAGCTTAAAGTTAATACGAGAAACTGCACGCTTTTCATGATCAGTAAACATCAATAGGGGAGGTGCATGAAAATGCGGCCCACATACACTTACAACAAATTCCTTTTTTTTGCTAAATTCGCCTTATTGTACATTGCTCTCTTGTTACCTTTTTTGTATGTTCAAAAGCACACTATACACATTGCGCCAATTTTAGCTTCAAGGTGCCAGCAATTAGAAAAAACGAAAAAGTAGATTGTGCTGATTTATTGGGGGGCATTGAACCATGTCTCGCGCTGTAGTTAAAACATTCAGCGGACAGGGTTTTCCCTAATTACCAGAGCCACAAAGGTCAAATTGGCTAGATTAAAAATAAAAAAAATACAAACAGCAGGTTTTTAGTCTTTAATAGAAAGGTTTGAGTTAGGCATACGTTTACCAGTGTGGTTAAGGTTAGGTTTAAAATCAAACTTTTGAAGATAAATTGTAGAAATGGGCGGGGTTTATGACTTTGTGGCTGTGGTAACTAGTGACGACCAGTATAGTGATAAAATTATGTAATATCTGAATTCCAACATCTTTATGCACGTTCGTAATGGATCATGTAATTCCAAATCGGCTGTGTGAGGGTATCCTTATGATATCTCTCATCGAATTTTAAAATAATTTTTGCATTGTAATTTCAGAAAATGTCCATAATATATTTGCAATAGTAGTGGAATAATTGTTTCACAGTATTACTTAAGCAGCAGTGTTTTGATTGGCTGTGATATTCACTCATTAATTAATCCTGCTGGACCAGCATCCGTTGTCAAAATGAGAAAGCTTTTTTGGCTTTGGTGCTGTGTTCTTCTTTGGTGGGGTTTAACAGAAGTTGGCATCCAATGTGTTGCATTAGTGCCACCAACAGGACTGGAGTATAAATACATCCATTATACTTTGATACACGTGTAAAAGGAAAACATTTACCCTGCCAACTAACCCCCTATACTCATAAAAAAGGCACTACCCCATTCCCCTATTTGAACCCTATCTGATCCTACACCAGGCCAACGCCGTGGGGGGACAGGACACTACCATTCAACACTCGTTTGCAGTAAAATCTCGTTGTATTTTTTTCCCCACCATTATTTAACCAGGTAGGCCAGTTGAGAACAAGTTCTCATTTACATCTGTGACTTGGCCAAGATAAAGCAAAGCAGTGTGACAAAAAAACAACACAGAGTTACACATGGGATAAGCAAAAGTACAGTCAATAACACAATATAAATCTATATACAGTGTGTGCAAATATCAAGGAGGTAAGGCAATAAATAGGACAATAGTAGTGAAGTAATTACAATTTAGCAAATTAACACTGGAGTGATAGATGTGCAGATGATGATGTGCAAGTAGAAATACTGGTGTGCAAAAGAGCAAAACAAGTCAATATAAACAATATGGGGATGAGGTAGGTAGTTGGATGGGCTATTTACAGATGGGCTGTGTACAGCTGCAGCGATCGGTAAGCTGCTCAGATAGCTGATGTTTAAAGTTAGTGAGGGAGATGTAAGTATCCAACTTTTGCAACTTTTGATTTTGCAATTCGTTCCTGTCATTGGCAGCAGAGAAGGTATTTTTGGTCATAAGTTGTAGTAGCAGCAACATTATGTACAAAATAAGTTTTAAATAAAAGAGTTACAAACAATGTAAAAATGTTTTTAAAAATATATAGCACAGATGGTTAGGAGCCCGTAAAACGGCAGCCATCTCGACCGGCACCAAATGTCATCATTGCAATAGTTTTTCCAACGTTAATTTTATCGCCTGATGTAGCATTTTCACCTATTAATTTGAATATTTTTGGAATCGTTGTCTCAGCCTCTTATGTACACGATGACATCGTCGGCATACAGAGATATCTTGTGTTCATTTGGCCCCACCATTCCGCCAGAGGTTCTATACTAAGGGAAAATATCAGACAATTTCCTTGTTGTAACGAAAAGGTTTTTATTACAGTGCAATACGTTTATCTGGTTTGTCTTTTAACTTTAGTTTTAGGGATACCGGACTATGATCTGAGATGGTGATGTTATTAATCATATAGTTTTCTACCTGATGAGCTTAAGGTCTGAGTGATAAGAAAGTATATCCGAGAGTAAGTTCCATGAGGATTTGAAAAGAAAGTATAAGATTTTGTTGTTGGTTTTAACTTTCTCCAAATATCAATAAACCCCTGTTCTTCAAAAGTGAAATTGAACTGCTCTTGACATTTTTAATATGGGACCATCTGGTCGTGACTTGTCCAAATGTGGAGATAATGGACAAATCTTTTTTTTTTTGCAATTAAAGTCACCTCCAACATACAATGTGTATTTGAATGCTTAGCAATCTCTAAGAAACATCTACTAATCAATTGTGGGGAATCATCATTTGGTGCATACAAATAAGCAAAAGTTAAATGTATAACAAACTGACCCTCTGAATCAGTTACCAATAATTTTGCACGCCCAATTTTTCAGTTTTTGATTTGTTAAAAAAGTTTGAAATATCCAATAAATGTCGTTCCACTTCATGATTGTGTCCCACTTGTTGTTGATTCTTCACAAAAAAATACAGTTTTATATCTTTATGTTTGAAGCCTGAAATGTGGCAAAAGGTCGCAAAGTTCAAGGGGGCCGAATACTTTCGTAAGGCACTGTAAGAAACAAAAAAGGGGTGTAGTCCATAAACCTGCCTGGATGAGACATTCCCTACACCCCGTTATAAACTATGAATTATAAACTGGGTGGTTCGAGTCCTGAATGCTGATTGGCTGACAACCGTGCTATATCAGACCCTATACCACGGGTATGACAAAAATTTTATTTTTACTGCTCTAATTACATTGGTAACCAGTTTATAATAGCAATAAGGCACCTCAGGGGTTTGTGGTATATTGCTAATATACCATGGCTAAGGGCTGTATCCAGGCACTCCGTATTGTGTTGTGATTAGCAGCCCTTAGCTGTGGTATATTGGCCATATACCACACCCCCTCGTGCCTTATTGCTTAAATATAGTCCAATGGCCTATTAAATGTTTTCCCAACTCAAATAATATTAGGCTATAAGAAAACAGAACGCCAAAAAAATACAAGCATATCCAGGCGGGTAAATTTACTGTCTCTCATTCCAAAGCAGGCTGTCCTAAACAGTAAGGGTTAAATGCTGGAAATGAAATGTAATCCAAAAGCATTGTCTAAATCAATAAAGGATCAGCACATTTTTTATAAATATTTTCAGTAACCTACATTTGGGTGGCCTATATGTAATTGCCATAAAACAACGTATAAAAATAAATAATCTTTCCTCTATATCCTACTAAAAGAGAAAGTGGGAATGAGGAAAGCAGGCACTTCTGTTTTTTTTCCAGATTAAATAATTACTTTATCATCCCGGCAAACTCTAGGCTAATAAATTTAAATTCCTTAATAAGAAGAAGGGGTCACTTCAGTAGTCAATGTGGATGGAGAATGTTCCGCAGTAGATTTAGGATACTTCTTGTGCCTTGAGTCCTTCTGTCTCTCACTCCTTCTGGACCCAACAATTTGCCACATAGTCAGCATATTTTTCCGGACCCTGTCCTCGGGTCTGGAAAGTGCTGTAATCCCAATGGAGCGCAGGTAGGACTCGGCATCAAGTATGTGATGTTTTTGGCTGCTCTTGATCTCGTCATAATCTTTTCTCTTCCTCAACAGCTCTGCAGAATAGTCATTGAAGATTGATATGCGCTTGTCCTTGTAGAATAGTTCTCGACAGCTGCATTATCCCCTGTTTTGTTGAGACGGCGCACGATGATAGCGCTGGGCCTCTGTGTCCTTCGCTCCGGGCCTGCTCCGGGCTGCATTTGCCGTTCTGTGGGCCCTTTACATGACCAAAGGTGTAGCTTTATCGATTTCTAAGACCTCCCTCAGCATCTTGTCCACAAATGTAGACATTTTCTGCCCCCTTTCTGCATTGGTTTTGACCCGCAAAATTTGAATATATTGAATATTTATATCACTTGTTGGCCTATCCCTCTGTACTGGTGTAGATCTACTCACATCACTCCTCTCAGGATCCCTCCTCCTTGCCCCATCTTCCTCTACTTTCTTCACTGCCTCAGCACACGACAACTTCAGCCCCATGTGCACCCCAACAATTAACACATACCGCTTCTTTCCCGAATGCTACACATACTGTACCTTTGTCTCGTGCCCTTCTGCACACTTCTCACACCTAGGAACCTCCCTCCTACACACTGCTTCCACATGGAAATAAGCTTTACATCTGTAACAATGTATTCGGTACAAAAGCTGGTACGGGATAACTGATATATCCCAACATCACTTTGTCTGGCAAATTACAAAGCACCTAACTCCATTTTTATCCACTCTGAAACCACAAATGGATCAGCCAAAAGGCAAGGGTCCACTTTTGCCAAAAATGTCACTCCTACTACTGTCATCTTTATCCTGAGTGCAAGCCTTGGACTCCCGAGAACTTCACCACACCTACCACCTCCGATACTTCTCCCTCAGTCACTTACATTTCTCTTCCTGTCTTCAATTCGGTCGGTGTACAGCTCACTCTGCTTACAGTTTCTACCATTCTTCAACAAACCATCTCCATTTTCCCCTACATTTTGTACCAATTCAAGATCCCCCCCTCTTCCTCCCTCTCTCTCTTCGACCTCCACTGCCTCTCTTTTATCCCCATTCCTCCTCCGTAATCCAAGTATACGTCTCCTTATGATAATAATACACTTCTCCTGACATACAGTGGATTCGGAAAGTATTCAGACCCCTTGACGTTATCCATACTTTGTTACATTACAGCCTTATTCTAAAATTGATTAAATAAAGGTTTTTACTCCTCAATTGACACACAATACCCCATAACAACAAAGCGAAAACAGGTTTAGATATTTTTGCAAGTTTATTAAACATTTCAAATGGATACCTTATTTACATAAGTATTCAGACCCTTTGCTATGAGATTTGAAATTGAGCTCAGGTGCATCTTGATTCCATTGATCATCATTGAAATGTTTCTACAACTTGATTGGAGTCCACCTGTGGTAAATTCAATTGATTGGACATGATTTGGAAAGGCACAGACCTGTCTATTTAAGGTCCCACAGTTAACAGTGGATGTCAGAGCAAAAAACAAGCCATGAGGTTGAAGGAATTGTCCATAGAGCTCTGAGACAGGATTGTGTTGAGGCACAGATCTGGGGAAGGGTACATTTCTGCAGCATTGATGGTCCCCAAGAACACAGTCACCTCCATCATTCATAAATGACAAACAAGATTCTCTGCTCTGATGAAACCCAGATTGAACTCTTTGGCCTGAATGCCAAGCGTCACGTCTGGAGGAAACCTGGCACCATTCCTACGGTGAAGCATGGTGGTGGCAGCATCATGCCGTGGGGATGTTTTTCAGCGGCAGGGACTGGGAGACTAGTCAGGACTGAGGGAAAGATGAAAATATATATAAATATATGCATTTTTATGAATCCTTAGGCCTTCTCTGATGGCGAAGAAGGCCCTGATGGTTCCCCACTAACTGATACTGTGTAGTCATTGTTGTGGGGGGTCCGTGGGTGTCTTTTGTCCCTTTCTTTAGAATACTCATGTCTTACTCATACTCCAATGTATACTGAGATTTTTTTATATAAATATGAACTTTACCGAACAAAACATACATGTATTGTGTAACATGAAGTCCTGTGAGTGTCATCTGATGAAGATCATCAAAGGTTAGTGATTCATTCTATCTCTATTTCTGCTTTTTGTGACTCCACTCTTTGGCTGGAAAAATGGCTGTGTGTTTTTGTGACTTGGCTCTGACCTAACATAATTGTTTGTGGTGCTGTCGCTGTAAAGCCTATTTGAAATCAGACACTATGGTGGGATTAACAACAAGATTACCTTTAAAATGGTATGAGATACTTGTATGTTTGAGGAATTTTAATTATGAGATTTCTGTTGTTTTGAATTTTGCGCCCTACACTTTCACTGGCTGTTGTCATATCGATCCCGTTAACGGGATTTCAGCCCTAAGAAGATTTATATACTATAATAATGGAATATAATATATAAATTCTATTATTTTAAATGGCCAATTTGGGTGCAATCAGTTAGATTAATTTCTGAGATCAAATTATATTTCAACAAAATAATGTTTCAGGAATACTAATTTGATCTGTATCTAACTACAGAAAAGATTAGAGAACTATCTGAGATGGTGGGTGTCATGGCTTGTTAAAATGACATGGAACGACACTTTAGATACTGTAGCTATGCCCAGCGAGGCTGGAATTTATCCAGTTTGTGAAAAATTCAAAATATGTTACCACTTGAGCCGGTCTACCACCCCCTTCAAGAAGTTTGTCTATGGTATGTTATGGCTGTATTTTAGTGGCTTCTGCCAACTTCCAATTATTCCCCTACCATTGGCATGGCCCCTATGGTCCTGCCCATAAACACTTGTTATTGATGGTAGGGTTTAGGAGGCGATTATGGTCTGGGAAAGATGCCAGCACACTTCCAAATTATCCTTCACTAAACGTTGTTGCACCCATTGGCATGCATTCTTGATAAATGCAGTACATTGATTTGATGTCTTAAATTCTACATAATATATCATTTTAAGGCATGATGAAGATCATCCACCAGGCACACGGAGCAAAGGTATCCTTCTCTTTTTGACATCTTACATAATTCATATACACAATAACCCTGTTAAATCTGGCCCATTTGTTTCTTCTAGATAATTGTATTTTATAAATCCAATCAAAAATATTGATTTCCTGTTTGCAGATGAACAAGTTGGTGATGAGTTTGGAGGACGATCAAATCAAATCAAATCAAATTTATTTCTATAGCCCTTCGTACATCAGCTGATATCTCAAAGTGCTGTACAGAAACCCAGCCTAAAACCCCAAACAGCAAGCAATGCAGGTGTAGAAGCACGGTGGCTAGGAAAAACTCCCTAGAAAGGCCAAAACCTAGGAAGAAACCTAGAGAGGAACCAGGCTATGTGGGGTGGCCAGTCCTCTTCTGGCTGTGCCGGGTGGAGATTATAACAAAACATGGTCAAGATGTTCAAATGTTCATAAATGACCAACATGGTCGAATAATAATAAGGCAGAATAGTTGAAACTGGAGCAGCAGCACAGTCAGGTGGACTGGGGACAGCAAGGAGTCATCATGTCAGGTATTCCTGGGGCATGGTCCTAGGGCTCAGGTCCTCCGAGAGAGAGAAAGAAAGACAGAATTAGAGAGAGCATATGTGGGATGGCCAGTCCTCTTCTGGCTGTGCCGGGTGGAGATTATAACAGAACATGGCCAAGATGTTCAAATGTTCATAAATGACCAGCATGGTCGAATAATAATAAGGCAGAACAGTTGAAACTGGAGCAGCAGCACAGCCAGGTGGACTGGGGACAGCAAGGAGTCATCATGTCAGGTAGTCCTGGGGCATGGTCTTAGGGCTCAGGTCCTCCGAGAGAGAGAAAGAGAGAAGGAGAGAATTAGAGAACGCACACTTAGATTCACACAGGACACCAAATAGGACAGGAGAAGTACTCCAGATATAACAAACTGACCCTAGCCCCCCGACACATAAACTACTGCAGCATAAATACTGGAGGCTGAGACAGGAGGGGTCAGGAGACACTGTGGCCCACTCCGAGGACACCCCCGGACAGGGCCAAACAGGAAGGATATAACCCCACCCACTTTGCCAAAGCACAGCCCCCACACCACTAGAGGGATATCTTCAACCACCAACTTACCATCCTGAGACAAGGCTGAGTATAGCCCACAAAGACCTCCGCCACGGCACAACCCAAGTGACAAGCTCACGATGACAAGCTCATTCTTGACCTGGCATAGTCATCTTCTTTTGTGCACATACTGTACACTTGTTGACCAAAGTGTGTGCTATGTTATTTATGAGTAGTAACTGTACATTCAGTCAACATCCTGGTAATGAAATGTTGTCAAAACAGATGGCCCTGTTTTATGCCTGTTTTTGTTGTAGTGGCAAATTAAACAGAATTGGCCATCTTCGGGAAAGAGGATTATGAGCTCCTTTTAAAGTCAACCCCCAACCCACCTGGTGGTGACGGGTGTTTACTGGCCTTCATTCACCATGGGAGAGGTGATTCAGATCTGACATGGAGGATACACATGGATGGAAGATGGAAGGGGGATCCTTTCGATTCTGCACCTGTTTCTTTACCGTTATGCTCACATCCTTGTGGTCTCTTTCCCTTCACATTTCTCACTGTCAATATTGAATGATAATTCTTCAGGGTTTACCAGTGAAATGTCTATGCCACATCTGCATACCAACCATTTGATCTCAATCAGTTTCATGGGGGATATGCATTTAGATCTTGAGTTATACAGTGTTGTTTCGAAGTAGCCTACAATGTTGTTTTGAATTATGTATTGTACGATGAGTGAATTTTAGAGCAGAGGGTGTTAACAAACTGTATCATAGCCTACCTGTGTATTTTGCATAGTGACGGGTATTCCCCCCTCACCACGGAGCGCCACATCACTGTCTGTCTTAGTAGCCTACTCTCTGTATAGCAAATGTATCATTAGAACTTAGTAGCCTATTTTTTGCTCCAGCTGAGGTAGAATCTGTTTAACGTTAGCTTCTTACTTCATCCTTTTTGGATAAGGAATATTAGCCAGAGACCTTCAACGTTACTGCAATAGAAGTCTCTGCCGGCAGCTAGCCACCTGACTGACATATCAGTAAGCGACTACCAGTTGTGCACTCATTCTCAGAGAGACAGTTTTTGTTTGTTTGGGGGATGTCTGTAGACATAGCAGGAGTCATGGGACGTTTTTAAAATTGCCTTTTGTCCGGCATCTCGCGAACACACTGTCATCTGCGTCTCTAGTTTTGCCTACTTCTCTAGTGCCCCATGGTGCACGTTTTGGTTATTGCCCTAGCACTACACAGCTGATTCAAATAAACAACTCATCACCAAGCTTTGATTATTTGAATCAGTTGTGTAGTGCTAGGGCAACAACAAAAAAAACATTTTTTCTTAAAATTCAACTAACTGGATTTATATCAACTTCGTCAAACACCATAAAAGACATTCAATTTTTACAATTATTGTCCAAGTGGTTAATTAAAGTTATTGTTTTATTTTTAGATTCTAATATTAGATTACTCCGATACAGTGCCTTCGGAAAGTATTCAGACCCCTTGACTCTTTATTATTCTAAAATTGATAAAAAAAAACAATCCTCACTATTCAGACCCTTTCCTATGAGACTCGATGTTGATCTCAGGTGCATCCTTGAGATATTTCTACAACTTGATTGGAGTCCACCTGTGGTAAATTAAATTGATTGGACATAATTTGGAAATGCACTCAACTGTCACTAAAATGATCCACAGTTGACAGTGCATGTCACAGCAAAAAACAAGCAATGAGGTCGGCAGGTAGCCTAGTGGTTAGAGCGTTGGGCCAGTAATTGAAAGGTTGCTGGATCAAATCCCTGAGCTGACAAGGTAAAAATCTGTCGTTCTACCCCTGAACAAGGCAGTTAACCCACTGTTTTCCCGGTAGGCTGTCATTGTAAATAAGAATTTGTTCTTAACTGACTTGCCTAGTTAAATAAATACAGTGCCTTGCGAAAGTATTCGGCCCCCTTGAACTTTGCGGCCTTTTGCCACATTTCAGGCTTCAAACATAAAGATATAAAACTGTATTTTTTTGTGAAGAATCAACAACAAGTGGGACACAATCATGAAGTGGAACGACATTTATTGGATATTTCAAACTTTTTTAACAAATCAAAAACTGAAAAATTGGGCGTGCAAAATTATTCAGCCCCCTTAAGTTAATACTTTGTAGCGCCACCTTTTGCTGCGATTACAGCTGTAAGTCGCTTGGGGTATGTCTCTATCAGTTTTGCACATCGAGAGACTGACATTTTTTCCCATTCCTCCTTGCAAAACAGCTCGAGCTCAGTGAGGTTGGATGGAGAGCATTTGTGAACAGCAGTTTTCAGTTCTTTCCACAGATTCTCGATTGGATTCAGGTCTGGACTTTGACTTGGCCATTCTAACACCTGGATATGTTTATTTTTGAACCATTCCATTGTAGATTTTGCTTTATGTTTTGGATCATTGTCGTGTTGGAAGACAAATCTCCGTCCCAGTCTCAGGTCTTTTGCAGACTCCATCAGGTTTTCTTCCAGAATGGTCCTGTATTTGGCTCCATCCATCTTCCCATCAATTTTAACCATCTTCCCTGTCCCTGCTGAAGAAAAGCAGGCCCAAACCATGATGCTGCCACCACCATGTTTGACAGTGGGGATGGTGTGTTCAGCTGTGTTGCTTTTACGCCAAACATTACATTTTGCATTGTTGCCAAAAAGTTCAATTTTGGTTTCATCTGACCAGAGCACCTTCTTCCACATGTTTGGTGTGTCTCCCAGGTGGCTTGTGGCAAACTTTAAACAACACTTTTTATGGATATCTTTAAGAAATGGCTTTCTTCTTGCCACTCTTCCATAAAGGCCAGATTTGTGCAATATAGGACTGATTGTTGTCCTATGGACAGAGTCTCCCACCTCAGCTGTAGATCTCTGCAGTTCATCCAGAGTGATCATGGGCCTCTTGACTGCATCTCTGATCAGTCTTCTCCTTGTATGAGCTGAAAGTTTAGAGGGACGGCCAGGTCTTGGTAGATTTGCAGTGGTCTGATACTCCTTCCATTTCAATATTATCGCTTGCACAGTGCTCCTTGGGATGTTTAAAGCTTGGGAAATCTTTTTGTATCCTAATCCAGCTTTAAACTTCTTCCCAACAGTATCTCGGACCTGCCTGGTGTGTTCCTTGTTCTTCATGATGCTCTCTGCGCTTTTAACGGACCTCTGAGACTATCACAGTGCAGGTGCATTTATACGGAGACTTGATTACACACAGGTGGATTGTATTTATCATCATTAGTCATTTAGGTCAACATTGGATCATTCAGAGATCCTCACTGAACTTCTGGAGAGAATTTGCTGCACTGAAAGTAAAGGGGCTGAATAATTTTGCACACCCAATTTTTCAGTTTTTGATTTGTTAAAAAAGTTTGAAATATCCAATAAATGTTGTTCCACTTCATGATTGTGTCCCACTTGTTGTTGATTCTTCACAAAAAAATACAGTTTTATATCTTTATGTTTGAAGTCTGAAATGTGGCAAAAGGTCGCAAAGTTCAAGGGGCCCGAATACTTTCGCAAGGCACTGTAAATAAAAATATCAAAGTAATTGTCCGTAGAGCTCAGAGACAGGATTGTGTCGAGGCACAGATCTAGGGAAGTGCACCAAAAAAGTCTGCAGCATTGAAGGTTCCCAAGAACACAGTGGCCTCCATCATTCTTAAATGGAAGATGTTTTCAGGGACTGGGAGACTATTCAGGATCGAGGGAAAGATAAACAGAGACGTCCTTGATGAGAACTTGCTCCAGAGCGAAGAATGGGAGAAACTCCCCGAATACAGGTGTGCCAATCTTGTCATACCAAGAAAGACTGGAGGCTGTAGTCCCTGCAAACAGTGCTTCATCAAAGCCTGAATACTTACGGAAATACTTACAGAAATCTGAAATTGCTGTTTTTTTGTATATATTAGCAAACATTTCTAAAAACCTGTTTTTGCTTTGTCATCATGGGGTGTAGATTGAGGTAAAAAAAAAAAAACGTAACAAGGCTGTAACATAATAACATTTGGAAAAAGTCTGAATACTTTCTGAAGGCACTGTATGCTTGGGGCAAATACAACACAACACTTAACCACTCTTCATATTTTCAAGGTTGGTGGCGGCTGCATCATGTTGATGTTATGCTTGTCATCGGCAAGGACCTGGAAGTTTTTAGGGTGAAAAGAAGCAGAATAGTGCTAAGCACAAGCAGAGATTGAGATCTGGAGACTGGCTAGGCCACTCCAGGACCGTGAAATGCTTCTTACGAAGCCACTCCTTCGTTGCCCGGGCTGTGTGTTTGGGATCATTGTCATGCTGAAAGATCCAGCCACGTTTCATCTTCAATGCCCTTGCTGATGGAAGGAGGTTTTCACTCAAAATCTCACGATACATGGCCCCATTCATTATTTCCTTTACATGGATCAGTCGTTCTGGTCCCTTTGCAGAAAAACAGCCCCAAAGCATAATGTTTCCACCCCCATGCTTCACAGTAGGTATGGTGTTCTTTGGAAGCATTCTTTGTCCTCCAAACACGACGAGTTGAGTTTTTACCAAAAAGTTATATTTTGGTTTCATCTGACCATATGACATTCTCCCAATCTTCTTCTGGATCATCCAAATGCTCTCTAGCAAACTTCAGACGGGCCTGGACATGTACTGGCTTAAGCAGGGGGACACGTCTGGCACTGCAGGATTTGAGTCCCTGGCGGCGTAGTGTGTTACTGATGGTAGGCTTTGTTACTTTGGTCCCAGCTCTCTGTAGGTCATTCACTAGTTCCCCCCGTGTGGTTCTGGGATTTTTGCTCACCGTTCTTGTGATAATTTTGCCCCCACGGGGTGAGATCTTGCGTGGAGCCCCAGATTGAGGGAGATTATCAGTGGTCTTGTATGTCTTCCATTTCCTAATAATTGCTCCCACAGTTGATTTCTTCAAACCAAGCTGCTTACTTACCTATTGCAGATTCAGTCTTCCCAGCCTGGTGCAGGTCTACAATTTTGTTTCTGGTGTCCTTTGACAGCTCTTTGGTCTTGGCCGTAGTGGAGTTTGGAGTGTGACTGTTTGAGGTTGTGGACAGGTGTCTTTTATACTGATAACAAGTTCAAACAGGTGCCATTAATACAGGTAATGAGTGGAGGACAGAGGAGCCTCTTAAAGAAGAAGTTACAGGTCTGTGAGAGCCAGAAATCTTGCTTGTTTGTAGGTGACCAAATACTTATTTTCCACCATAATTTGCAAATAAATTCATTATTTTCTGGATTTTTTTTCTCATTTTGTCTGTCACAGTTGAAGTGTACCTATGATGAAAATTACAGGCCTCTCTCATCTTTTTAAGTGGGAGAACTTGCACAATTGGTGTCTGACTAAATACTTTTTACCTCCACTGTACACTCCCCTCCATATGTATTTGGTCACTGACGCTAACATTTTTAATTTGGCTCTATAATCCAGGATTTTTTGATTTGAGATAGAAAGTTTCATATTAAGCGATAGTACAGAATGTCAGCTTTTATTTGAGGGTATTTTCATACATATCTGTTTTAAAATTTTAGAAATGAAAGTAAGTATTTTAGAAATCACAAGTGTTTGGACATATTCACTTATTTAAGTGATAGGCCCGAAACAAATTCTCGGGCATTAACAACACCTCTGCCAATATATCCTCCAAACACTGCCTTCGAGGGTATTATCACTTTTCTACAACGGTTACCAACATATTTAAATAAAGATTGACATATTTTCATAAAGAATGTTATTTTGCTTAATGTTATCATACTATTTCATTCTCCCACAAGACATAGTCGGGACACAAATTTAGGGTTGCTAGAGACGCGACCCAGTCGTTGTAGTGGTCTGGGTGTAGCTGGTGCAGAAGAGTCAGGCGCAGGACAGCAGAGATGAGTATCACAAGTAACTTTACTCAAATATTCCAATAACATGTCGTAATACCGAGGCCACAATAACGGACCAAACAAACATAAAACAATCACGCACAGAAACCATGGGGAAAACAGAGGGTTAAATAATGAACATGTAATTGTGGAATTGAAACCAGGTGTGTAAAACAAAGACAAAACAAATGGAAAATGAAAAGTGGATGGCTAGAAGGCCGGTGACGTCGAACGCCGCCCGAACAAGGACAGAGACCGACTTCGGCGGAAGTCGTGACAGTCGTTCAGTCTTTTTGTTCTATGGATGTGACCCAGTCGTTCGTTCTAAATGTTCCATTGCCATACTGGCTGGCAACGTTCTTATCCCTTGCTTGCTAGCTAGCCAACTACGGCTAACTTAGTCATGTCAAACAGTGCAGCCAGAATAACAGCTAGGTAGCTGCATTTGCATTTGTTTTAGCTGTTTTCTAGTGACGTTTATTTTGATATCAATGAGCTAATGAGGTGTGATTTCGCCTGGCATAGAAAATGTACTCATTCATCAGGACACTGTTGTCCAGAGGAGCTAGCCAACAACACAGGAAAAGACACAGGAAAAATGTGTCAAAATCCCTGAGGATGTATGATATGATAGCATTATCTTAGCCTGTAACTTCAGTCTTTGACAAGACCCCTAGGCTTCTCTTGGGTAAAGTGATAAGGAGAAGACTGTCACAATTTTTTGGTCGACCACCACTTGACAAGAGCTCCCAACCTAAAGTGCCTGGATTCTGCCTCGACTTTGCACGGCCTTATAATGGTGCTAGAGATCTAGACAGCACAGTCTGTGGATTTTCTGTTCAGCTGTGTGTTGCTGCTTTCGCTCCCAGAGAGACAATCTGTGTGGAGCGCCAGTCCCAACAGCATCATTATGTAAGGAGACAGGAAACTTACATCACAAAACACATAACTGCTGTCAACCTGGGAAATGAACAATTATCTGAAGGGAAAGTGTCTTCAGCACACACAAGATGTGATATACACCCCCCTTCCATATGTATTTGGTCAGTGAAGCTAAAATAAACAAATGTAGCTCTATACTCCAGCATTTTGGATTTGAGCTCAAATGTTTCATGGGGCAACAGTACAGAATGGCACCTTTTTATTTTAGGATATGTTCATACATATCTGTTTTGCCATGTGATGAAGCCATAAGTATTTGGATAAATACTATGTATTAAAGCAGTCAAAAGTTTGGTATTCGGTCCCATATTCCTTATACGCAATGACTACATCAAGCTTGTGACTCTACAAACTCATTGGATGCATTTACAGCTTGTTTTGGGTTCTTTTTTGCCCAATAGTAACTGCATGGTGAGCAGATAAGATGTTTTCTGAAAACTTCTAAATTAATCCTGATAATGCCATGGTTAAGAAAAATAGAATAAAAGTGACTCCAAAATGGCACAACATTTATTCACCATTCAGTTCTTATTGGGCTACACTTTTGACAATTGAATTAAGCAATAAGGAACGAGGGGGTGTGGTATAAGGCCAATAGGAGGTGTGGTATGAGGCCAATATACCACGGCTAAGGGCTGTTCTTATGTACAACGCAACACAGAGTTCCTGGAGACAACCCTTAGCAGTGGTATATTGGCCATAACTCCTGAGGTGCCTTATTGCTATTATAAACTAGTTACCAATGTAGTTAGAGCTTTAAAAATAACTGTTTTGTCATGCCTGTGGTATACAGTCTGATATACCATGGATGTCAGCCAATCAGCATTCAGGGCTTTGAACCACACAGTTTATAATACATTTTGTACAATGGGTAGGTCTAATCCTGAATGCTGATTGGTTAAAACCGCATTCCAGACGGTGTCTATTCCACAAATTGCCACCGGCTAAATCTCTGAAGTTAAAATGCCTATTTACTCTATTCCACATGACTGTGCAATCCACTGTCGCATCAGCTCAGGCAGGGAAGTTATAAACTTGATCTCCACCATGAAAAGCATCTAGACATTATCTCACATTTCTTTTAGACTAACATTTAGTGTTCAACAGCGGAGAAGCATTGGAGAGACAAGCTGTTGCAATAAACTCAAAACATTGCAATTAACTTTGGGTGCATTCAACAGTGTGAATTACTTAGCTGTGTGTTTTTTTAAATGTATTCTGAACTCTACACAGGTGAACTCTCTCCAGTTGAGGGCATTGCCCACCGAGGGTAAGGATGTGATGGCCAGTAGAATCAGAACACCAAGTCCTAGAATGCCAGAGGAAAGATAAAGATCTGACCTTCATGCCTGGTGCTCCACCCAGGATTGCGCTACATCTGTCTTCACCTGGATGGGCACAAACACCATTTACTGGAAAACCATATGATACCCTGATGCAGATAAAAGCATAAAAATGGAAGACGGTGAGATGAGTGTGGGTGGAACACAGATCTGTGGATCAACTAATGAGCATGCACAGCCCTCTCCCACTGTTCTGAACAACGTTCCATGGGAGAGCTGGGTGCGTGAGCAGCATCCTGTCAGCAGGAAGCAGCTCTTTAAGGGGTCAGAGCCTGCTAATTAGGCCTTAGCCACACTGTTAGCCTATGCCCACCGTGGGGTTTCCCGGATCACAGGGCAGGGGCTCCTCTGGGGCATCAGTCGAACAGCAGGTGTGTCCTCATGTCACCCAGAGGCATACTGGTCCTGTGGAGCTGGAAGAGGTCTTGAAGCTGTTATTACAGGCCTATGTGTGATTACACAGTCAGGGTGGCAGGGTAGCCTAGTGGTTAGAGCGTTGGACTAGTAATCGGAAGGTTGCAAGTTCAAGCCCCTGAACAGGCAGTTAACCCACTAGGCTGTCATTGAAAATAAGAATTTGTTCTTAACTGACTTGCCTAGTTAAATAAAGATAAAATAAATAACAATGGCATTTGGAAACGCAGACAAGAGAAAAAGGGGAAACTTCATGTTGAATCCTGCCACTGCATATAATGCAAGAACCATACCAACATGAAATCTCTCTATTGTGAAATTGCCAAACATCATTCTTGAAAGAATTGACAAATAGGAGTCATATTAGTAAGAGCCATCTTAGTAAGAGTCATATTAGAAGCTTAAATCTACTTGTAGCCATAATAATGGGCTTACATTTTCATGAAAATATCACAAATATCACATGCATTTCCTGTCCAATTATCACATTATATAAGTTTCCTCTGCTAATCATGAAACCAACAAAGTGACAACAGAAGAATAGAATAATAATTGTATGACAATATTTTGTTCTTTGATGAGCATATTAAATGAACTTACTTGTGTTGTTAATGTATCAGAATCTGTCTTATGCCTTGCAGAACCACAGTTTCTAAATACTGTAGTGTCTTTGGCAGAACTGTGTTATAACAAGACACAGCCCACATGCTGTAGCTTGGTCCATCTGAGCACAGAAGATAAATACAGTCGAGCAGAACCAACCCATGATAGAACACCCGTGCAACTTGCAGGTCCTTGTGATCCGACTACACAGATAATAACACAGCTGTTTCATAATATGCAGTATAATAAAATGAGACTTGTAAAACACACTGACTGGTATGTATGAGTCTGATATGAAATGTTGCTGCATTGTTATTGAAAGACTTTCAGTCGCATCATTAGTTTTTTATGTGTTATAATATATAGCAGTTTAAATAAAATGTTTGGCTTAAAGCGGTTACATATGAGGTTTGAACAGTTATGTGTACAGACTACTAAAGCAGAAAAGTACAAAAAAACTCAATAATTTCTGTGGAACATTATTACAGACTTTTACCGGCAGATGTCACTGTTGCACTGTGCTTGGAGAGTCAAAGAGCTGTGATTGAGGTGCTTTGCCAAATACAAATTGGAGGTGCTCACTCTTACATGTTTTCAACCTCACAACTGGAGTGGTCTTATGAGATAAGACAATCTCTCGGGGCACTTGTTATGTAGATCTGTTTGCCTCAATCCAAAATTAATGGTAAAGATAAGCACCATGCAAATTCTGTATTGTATTCTGTGCTTATCTTTTCTATTCATTTGAGGCTTAGGCAGACATACCAATGACATGGTGTCATGTCATGTGTGTAGGTGGCAGGGAAGTCAGGCGCAGGATACTTGGTATAATGGAGTAGTTTAATAATGTAAAACAAAAAAACTCTAAAACCGAAGTTCATAATAAAAATAAACGTGGGTACAAAAACCCGTCGCACACCAATCCATAAACCACGAGCATAACAACAAACAATCTCTGCTCCAGCAGCGCGTCAACACCGGCCTCGGGGACGACCCGGAGGAAGAGGAGCATCTCTCCTCCGGACAGTACCCCTCGCTGTCCACGAGGTACTGAAGGCCCCTCGCCCGACGTCTCGAATCCAGGATGGATCGAACGGAGTACGCCGGGACCCCCTCGATGTCCAGAGGGGGCAGAGGAACCTCCCGCACCTCAGCCTCCTGGAGTGGGCCAGCCACCACCGGCCTGAGGAGAGACACATGGAACGAGGGGTTAATACGGTAATCGGGGTGAAGCTGTAACCTATAACATACCTCGTTCACTCTCCTCAGGACTTTAAATTGCCCCACAAACCGCGGACCCAGCTTCCGGCAGGGCAGGTGGAAGGGCAGGTTTCGGGTCGAGGGCCAGACCCTGTCCCCCAGTGCGAACACCGGGGCCTCACTGCGGTGACGGTCTGCGCCAACTTTCTGGCACAGTACGGCGCGCTGAAGGTGGACGTGGGCAGCGTCCCATGTTTCCTCCGCGCGCCGGAACCAGTCGTCTACCGCAGGAGCCTCTGTCTGACTCTGATGCCAAGGAGCCAGAACCGGCTGATACCCCAATACACACTGAAATGGAGAAAGGTTAGTGGAGGAGTGGCAGAGCGAGTTCTGGGCCATCTCTGCCCAGGGCACAAACGCCGCCCACTCCCCCGGCAGGTCCTGGCAATAAGACCTCAGAAACCTACCCACATCCTGGTTAACTCTCTACCTGCCCGTTACACTCAGGGTGAAAACCTGAGGTAAGGCTGACCGAGACCCCGAGATGTTCCATGAACACCTTCAAGACCCTTGACGTGAATTGGGGACCCCGATCAGACACTATATCCTCAGGCACCCCATAGTGCCAGAAGACGTGTGTAAACAGGGCCTCCACTGGTTGTAGGGCCGTAGGGAGACCGGGCAAAGGGAGGAGACGACAGGACTTAGAAAAACAATCCACAATGACCAGGATCGTGGTGTTACCCTGTGAAGGTGGAAGATCGGTTATAAAATCCACCGACAGGTGCGACCACGGCGGTTGTCGAACGGATAAGGGTTGTAACTTACCTCTGGGCAGGTGTCTAGCAGCCTTGGACTGGGCGCACACTGAGCAGGAGGAAACATAAACCCTCACGTCCTTAGCTAAAGTGGGCCACCAGTACCTCCCACTAAGACAGCGCACCGTCCGACCGATCCCAGGATGACCAGAGGAGGGTGATGTGTGGGACCAATAGATCAGCCGATCGCGGACAACAGACGGAACATACAGACGCCCAGCTGGACACTGAGGGGGAACGGGTTCTGCATGTGACGCCCGCTCAATGTCCGCGTCCAGCTCCCACACTACCGGCGTCACCAAACAAGAGGCTGGGAGTATGGGAGTGGGATCCATGGACCGCTCCTCTGTGTCATACAGCCGGGACAGTACGTCTGCTTTAACGTTCTAGAAACATGGCCCACCTTGCCTGGCGAGGATTCATTCTCCTCGCCGCCCGGATGTACTCCAGATTTAGACCGGATTTAGACCTCGATAGTCAATACACGGGCACAGACCTCCCTCCTTCTTCACAAATAAGAAACTCGAGGAGACGGGTGAAGTGGAGGACCGAATGTACCCCTGACACAGGGATTCGGAGACATATGTATCCATAGCCACCGTCTCCGCTTGTGACAGGGGATACACGTGACTCCTGGGAAGTGCAGCGTCTACCAGGAGATCTATCGCACAATCCCCCCTTCTATTTACAGAAGGCGAGAGCCAAATTGGCATATTCTGGGGGAATGTGCACGATGGAAACCTGGTCTGGACTTTCCACCAGAGTAGCACCAACGGAAACCCCTAAACACCTACCTGAGCACTCTTGCGACCACCCCGTGAGAGTCCTCTGTGGCCAAGAAACAGTGGGTTATGATAAGCTAACCAGGATAGGCCTAGCTCCACTGGATGTGCAGGAGAGTAAATAAGGAAAATAATATTATTTTCCGTGTGACCCCCCTGCATCACCATACTCAAAGGAGCGGTGGCCTCCCTGATAAACCCTGACCCTAATGGTCGACTATCTAAGGCGTGAATGGGGAAAGGCACATCCAGGGGAACAATAGGGGTCCCTAAACTATGAGCTAACACTTTATCAATGAAATTCCCAGCCGCGCCTGAATCTACTAGCGCCTTATGCTGGGAATGAGGGGAAAATTCAGGAAAAGTGACAGACACAAATATATGTGCGACAGAGGACTCTGGGTGAGAATGGTGCTGACTCACCTGGGGTGATGCCAGAGCGCCCTGCCTGCTGCCTCGATTCCCAGAGGAACCAACCCGGCACCGACCGGCAGTGTGCCCTCTGCGGCCATAGATGGTGCATGAGCGGGAAACCCCTCCGATCTACCTGTGCACCGTCCCTCCCAGCTCCATGGGTATCGGAGAGGGGGTGTGGGATGATGGAACCACCAGACCCCGATCTGGACGTCCGCGAGTAGTCAGCAGATTGTCCAGCCGGATGGACAGGTCCACCAGCTGGTCGAAGGTGAGGGTGGTGTCTCTGCTGGCCAGCTCCTGACAGACGTCCTCTCGCAGACTGCAACGGTAATGGTCGATCAGGGCCCTGTTGTTCCATCCCGCGCCGGCAGCCAGGGTCCTAAACTCCAGGGCAAACTCCTGGGTGCTCCTCATCTCCTGCCTCAGATGATAGAGATGCTCACCCGCCACTCTGCCCTCAAAAATCGTCCAACGCCGCATCTTCCCCTCCACACATGACGCTGGCCCACTCCAGTGCTCTCCCGGTGAGGCACGAGACGAGGCCGCGGCTGAATCTACTAGCGCATTATGCTGGGAATGAGGCTGGGAATGAGGGGAAGGATGCTGGGAATGAGGGGAAAATTCAGGAAAAGTGAGAGACACAGGGCCGATGGAGATGGTTGGACCGTGGCCAGATAAAGGTTTAATTGGAGGAGGAAACCCTGGCAGTTGGCAGCACTTCCGTCGAACCCCTGTGGCATGGATAGATGGATCCCACTGGGTTCAGGCGGGAAAAGGGTGCTCAGGACAGATCCCAGTTGTGCTGGTGGAGGCGCTGGAAGAACTCCCTGTCTCTCCCAGCGGTCCATGTTCTGGACAACGCGATCCATGGCGACGCCCAGATGGTAAAGCTTCAACGTATTCTCCTGGATGCGTTCCTCCACCTCCATGTCCGGGGTACTTTCTCCTGCTGACATCATATTTAGGGTCAGAGATTCTGTCATTCCGTGTGTGAAGGTGGCAGGGAAGTCAGGCGCAGGAGAATCAAACTTGTTATAATGGAGTAGTTTAATAATGTAAAACAAAAAAACTCCAAAACCAAAATACATAATAAAAATAAACGTGGGTACAAAAACCCGTCGCACACCAATCCATAAACCACGAGCATAACAACAAACAATCTCTGACAAGGACATGAGGGGAAACAGAGGGTTAAATACACAACAATTAATGAATGGGATTGGAACCAGGTGTGAAGGAAGACAAGACAAAACCAATGGAAAATTAAACATGGATCAATGATGGCTAGAAGACCGGTTACGGCAACCGCCGAGCACCGCCCGAACAAGGAGAGACATCGACTTCGGTAGAAGTCGTGACACATGGGATGTGGATCCACCACGACATTAGATTTTAATGTAAAAAAAATATCTGGTGAACTGTCCCTTTAATAGTTCATAAAAGGTTTTATTAACTATTGTCCTTACCCCTGTCCCCACTCCCTCACTCATCCAAACATCCTTATCCATCCTTCACACGTTACTTCATCACCCTGGGCTATTTATTTCCATAAAATCAAATCAAATCAAATGTATTTATATAGCCCTTCTTACATCAGCTGATATCTCAAAGTGCTGTACAGAAACCCAGCCTAAAACCCCAAACTGCAGGCAATGCAGGTGTAGAAGCACAGTGGCTAGGAAAAACTCCCTAGAAAGGCCAAAACCTAGGAAGAAACCTAGAGAGGAACCAGACCTTGAGGGGTGGCCAGTCCTCTTCTGGCTGTGCCGGGTGGAGATTATAACAGAACATGGCCAAGATGTTAAAATGTTCATAAATGACCAGCATGGTCAAATAATAATAATCACAGTAGTTGTCGAGGGTGCAACAAGTCAGCACCTCAGGAGTAAATGTCAGTTGGCTTTTCATAGCCAATCATTGAGAGTATCTCTACAGCTCCTGCTGTCTCTAGAGAGTTGAAAACAGCAGGTGTGGGACAAGTAGCACATCCGGTGAACAGGTCAGGGTTCCATAGCCGCAGGCAGAACAGTTGAAACTGGAGCAGCAGCACGGCCAGGTGGACTGGGGACAGCAAGGAGTCATTATGCCAGGTAGTCCTGAGGCATGGTTCGAGGGCTCAGGAAAGAGAGAAAGAGATAATTAGAGGGAGCATATTTAATTTCACACAGGACCCCGGATAAGACAGGAGAAGTACTCCAGATTTAACATACTGACACTAGCCCCCCGACACATAAACTACTGCAGCATAAATACTGGAGGCTGAGACAGGAGGGGTCAGGAGACACAGTGGCCCCGTCCGATGATATCCCCGGACAGGGCCAAACAGGCAGGATATAACCCCACCCACTTTGCCAAAGCACAGCGCCCACACCACTAGAGGGATATCTTCAACCACCAACTTACCATCCTGAGACAAGGCCGAGTATAGCCCACAAAGATCTCCGCCACGGCACAACCCAAGGGGGGCGTGCCTACCCAGACAGGAAGATCACGTCAGTGACTCAACCCACTCAAGTGACGCACCCCTCCTAGGGACGGCATGGAAGAGCACCAGTAAGCCAGTGACTCAGCACCTCTAATAGGGTTAGAGGCAGAGAATCCCAGTAGAGAGAGGGGAAACGGCCAGGCAGAGACAGCAAGGGTGTTTCGTTGCTCCAGAGTCTTTCCGTTCACCTTCACACTCCTGGGCCAGACTACACTCAATCATATGACCTACTGAAGAGATGAGTCTTCAGTAAAGACTCAAAGGTTGAGACCGAGTCTGAGTCTCTCACATGGGTAGGCAGACCATTCCATAAAAATGGAGCTCTATAGGAGAAAGCCCTGCCTCCAGCTGTTTGCTTAGAAATTCTAGGGACAATTAGGAGGCCTGTGTCTTGTGACCGTAGCGTACGTGTAGGTATGTACGGCAGGACCAAATCAGAGAGATAGGTAGGAGCAAGCCCATGTAATGCTTTGTAGGTTAGCAGTAAAACCTTGAAATCAGCCCTTGCCTTAACAGGAAGCAAGTGTAGGGAGGCTAGCACTGATATGATCAATTCTTTTGGTTCTAGTCAGGATTCTAGCAGCCGTATTTAGCACTAACTGAAGTTTATTTAGTGCTTTATCCGGGTAGCCGGAAAGTAGAGCATTGCAGTAGTCTAACCTAGAAGTAACAAAAGCATGGATGAATTTTTCTGCATCATTTTTGGACAGAAAGTTTCTGATTTTTGCAATGTTACGTAGATGGAAAAAAGCTGGGCTTGAAACAGTCTTGATATATTCGTCAAAAGAGAGATCAGGGTCCAGAGTAACGCCGAGGTCATTCACAGTTTTATTTGAGACGACTGTACAACCATTAAGATTAATTGTCAGATTCAACAGAAGATCTCTTTGTTTCTTGGGACCTAGAACAAGCATCTCTGTTTTGTCCGAGTTTAAAAGTTGAAAGTTTGCAGCCATCCACTTCCATATGTTGGAAAAATAGGCTTCTGGCGAGGTCAATTTTGGGGCTTCACCATGTTTCATTGAAATGTACAGCTGTGTGTCATCCGCATAGCAGTGAAAGTTAACATTATGTTCTCAAATGACATCCCCAAGAGGTAAAATATATAGTGAAAACAACAGTGGTCCTAAAACGGAACCTTGAGGAACACCGAAATGTACAGTTGATTTGTCAGAGGACAAACCATTCACAGAGACAACCTGATATCTTTCCGACAGATAAGATCTAAACCAGGCCAGAACGTATCCGTGTAGACCAATTTGGGTTTCCAATCTCTCCAAAAGAATGTGGTGATCGATGGTATCAAAAGCAGCACTAAGGTCTAGAAGCATAAGGACAGATGCAGAGCCTCGGGCTGACGCCATTAAAAGGTAATTTACCACCTTCACAAGTGCAGTCTCAGTGCTATGATGGGGTCTAAAACCAGACTGAAGCAATTCGTATACATTGTTTGTCTTCAGGAAGGCAGTGAGTTGCTGCGCAACAGCCTTTTCTAAAATTTTTGAGAGGAATGGAAGATTCAATATAGGCCGATAGTTTTTTATATTTTCTGGGTCAAGGTTTGGCTTTTACAAGAGAGGTCTTATTTACTGCCACTTTTAGTGAGTTTGGTACACATCCGGTGGATAGAGAGCCGTTTATTATGTTCAATATAGGAGGGCCAAGCACAGGAAGCAGCTCTTTCAGTAGTTTAGTTGGAATAGGGTCCAGTATGCAGCTTGAAGGTTTAGAGGCCATGATTATTTCCATCATTGTGTCAAGAGATTTCGTACTAAAACACTTGAGTGTCTCCCTTGATCCTCGGTCCTGGCAGAGTTGTGCAGACTCAGGACAACTGAGCTTTGGAGGAATACGCAGATTTAAAGAGGAGTCCGTAATTTGCTTTCTAATAATCATGACCTTTTCCTCAAAGAAGTTCATGAATTTCTTATGGCTGAAGTGAAAGCCATCCTCTCTTGGTGGAATGCTGCTTTTTAGTTAGCTTTGCGACAGTATCAAAAATAAATGTTGGATTGTTCTTATTTCCTCAATTAAGTTGGAAAAATAGGATGATCGAGCAGCAGTGAGGGCTCTTCGATTCTGCACGGTATTGTCTTTCCAAGCTAGTCGGAAGACTTCCAGTTTGGTGTGGCGCCATTTCCGTTCCAATTTTCTGGAAGCTTTCTTCAGAGCTCGGGTATTTTCTGTATACCAGGGAGCTAGTTTCTTATGACAAATGTTTTTAGTGGTGCAACTGCATCTAGGGTATTGTGTAAGGTTAAATTAAATTAAATTGAGTTTTTCAGTTAGTTGGTTAACTGATTTTTGTCCTCTGATGTCCTTGGTTAGGCAGAAAGAGTCTGGAAGGGCATCAAGGAATCTTTGGGTTGTCTGAGAATTTATAGCATGACTTTTGATGCTCCTTGGTTGGGGTCTGAGCAGATTATTTGTTGCGATTGCAAACGTAATATAATGGTGGTCCGAAAGTCCAGGAATATGAGGAAAAACATTAAAATCCACAACATTTATTCCATGGGACAAAACTAGGTCCAGAGTATGACTGTGACAGTGAGTAGGTCCAGAGACATGTTGGACAAAACCCACTGAGTCGATGATGGCTCCAAAAGCCTTTTGGAGTGGGTCTGTGGACTTTTCCTTGTGAATATTAAAATCACCAAAAATGTGAATATTATCTGCTATGACTACAAGGTCTGATAGGAATGTATCCTAGTGAGATTGCTAAGGCGAACACCGCCTTGTTTAGTTTTGCCCAACCTAGGTCAAGGCACAGACACGGTCTCAATGGGTCATAGCTGAGCTGACTACACTGACTGTGCTTGTGGCAGACTCCACCAAGCTGGCTAACAGCCTATTTCATTGTGGAGCTAGAGGAGTTAGAGCCCTGTCTATGTCGGTAGACAAGAAGAGAGCACCCCTCCAGCTAGGATGGAGTCCGTCACTCCTCGGCAGGCCAGGCTTGGTCCTGTTTGTGGATGAGTCTCAGAAATAGGGCCAATTATCTACAAATTCTATCTTTTGGGAGGGGTAGAAAACAGTTTTCAACCAGCGATTGAGTTGTGAGACTCTGCTGTAGAGCTCATCACTCCCCCTAACTGGGAGGGGAATGGACCCAAACAGTGTCCTCCACAAGTTCTTTTACATGTGATTTACTTAGGGAGAGGCCGAAATGTACACAATAGTTAGAAATCTGTGTGCCTGATGATGCCCCTCCTCCCTGGTTCTCTGCTGGGTGGTCCGTGGTCCGTGGTCCGTGGTCCATGGAGGAATGCTTGCCTGTTTGTCTTGATTATGATTGTCTTGATTATGATTATTGTTTGTCTTGATTAAATACTTGTCATAAGCCAACTTTGGCATGCGCTGAACTATGCATTCCGCAGTAAACAAATTGTGTTGCCATGGCTAAGTGTAGCTACACAGACACACACACACACACACACAAGCTAGCTAGCCCTGCTGCGCAGCCTGCACGCTCTCTTTCTCTCCCTGGATTTGTTTCAAATAACAGCTGCCCGCCAAAACCGGTCTGTGTAATATGTCAGACTTGCCTCAGCAATGATGCTATGAAGCCATTGAAAATGCGCAGACATTTAGAAACAAAGCATCAAAGAATCTCAAGGATAAACCAGACAATTTTTTTGCAGAGGATTTACGTCCAGAATAATACGAAATGCTCTGAGACCAGGTTGATCACATGCATAAATTGATTGGGTAACATCTGAGCAAAACTGCTCATTTTCGAGGATTACTTCCCCTCACAATCTGATCCACACCGGGGAAAGCAGTGGATGCTTAATTAGTTCACCAGCCCTGGGAGACTCATAGCTTGTCACTGGTTCTTCATAATAAACTATTGCAACTTAAAAATATATATATATATTTAACCATTATTTAACTAGTCAAGTCAGTTAAGAACAAATTCTTATTTCCAATGACGCCCAGGCTCTGTCGTAACCGGCCGCGACCGGGAGGTCCGTGGGGCGACGCACAATTGGCCTAGCGTCGCCCGGGTTAGGGAGGGCTTGGTCGGTAGGGGTGTCCTTGTCTCATCGCGCACCAGCGACTCCTGTGGCGGGCTGGGCGCAGTGTGCGCTAACCAAGGTGGCCAGGTGCACGGTGTTTCCTCCAGCGCATTGGTGCGGCTGGCTTCCGGGTTGGATGCGTGCTGTGTTAAGAAGCAGTGCGGCTTGGTTGGGTTGTGTATCGGAGGACGCATGACTTTCAACCTTCGTCTCTCCCGAGCCCGTACGGGAGTTGTAGGGATGAGACAAGATAGTAGCTACTACAACAATTGGATACCCCGAAATTGGGGAGAAAAAGGGGTAAAAAAAAAAAAAAAAAAGACAATGACAGAAAAATATGATTTTTTTTTTAGATAAAAAATGTACTACCCTGAGAATTGTATGTTTTGAACAATGTGTTTTCTTTTTTTCGGTGTATTTTTTACTGACTGCTTGAGAGTGTATATCATTTTGATCACTTTGTTTATGATTTGAGAGCAGTGTTTGATTTTGAACACAGGTAAAACTATTTTGAGGCGAATGTTTCATTTTGCAAGAGGAGTCAGAGGTAAATAGTGCTTGAAGATGAGGTTTTGTGTTTAATATTTTCAGGAAATGGAGGAAGGTTTAAGAAATTGTGTTTTAGCAATTGAGAGAAACTGTAAGAGAAAATCCCTGGTCATCCCTATTGCCTCTGAACTGGCAGACTAACTAAACAAATGCTTCGTCTGAAAATGAAGTCTGAGCATTGGAGCACGCCCCTTGCTACTGTATCTGTTAATAAAAAATTAAAATGGAGCTGTCTAGTTTGCTTAATATATTAATTTGAAATGACTTGGTCACTCCCTGATCTGTTTCACCTGTCTTTTGCTTGTCTCCACCCCCCACCAGATGTCTCTCATTTGTCCCCATTATCCCCTGTGTATTCATACCAGTGTTTTATTTTTGTCTGTTATCAGTTCGTCTTGTCCAGTCGTGTCTTACCAGTGTGTTTTCACGGTTTTGAGTTGGTCTAGTTGCTGTTTTCTAGTCTTCCCCATTCTGCCTGAGCCTGAGCCTGAGCCTGAGCCTGAGCCTGAGCCTGAGCCTGAGCCTGAGCCTGAGCCTGAGCCTGAGCCTGAGCCTGAGCCTGAGCCTGAGCCTGAGCCTGAGCCTGAGCCTGAGCCTGAGCCTGAGCCTGAGCCTGCCTACTAATCTGTACCTCATTGACTCTGGATTACTGACCTCTGCCTGCCCTCGACCTGGTCTGGCCTGTCCCCTTGTATTATAAATATTATGAGAACTGTACTATCCACCTCCTGTGTCTGCATCTGGGTCATATCCTATGTTGTGATAGACTTATACTTTAGAAAAAAATTGCAACCTGTATGGTGCATCTGTCAACATTTTTGTCCTCAGATGAAACTGGTATATTTTTCTAATTATGTCAGTTTCTTTCAGCCAATTTGTATCTTTAATATATGGTGGGCAAACAAGTTCCCTACATTCTCCCTTTTCTACTTGCCTCCTCCATTTTTGTGGTAGTGCTGCAATCAGTTGGTTGTAAATTTGGATTGAGCAGATATTCTCATATATTTTCGATATCTGCATATGTGACGTAACTCCTCCATTTCTATGCATAATATCCTTAATAAATATAACACAATTTTTAAAAAATCCATAAAGAGGATTTTTAATGTTTTTTTATTCATAAATATATTTGAGTTTAACCATAGCATTGGCTGTAATATTTGTTCTATCTTTTCTGGAGGATAAAACTGAAATTGTAACCAGCTTTATATGGCTTGTTTAAGAAAGGGCAATACTTTAAACAACATTTCATTTTCAATTAGTCGGAAATGAGAAGTGGTATTCTATATGAAGGCAAAAAAGCAATTTTTTTACTTTTCTTAATAATCTACTGGAGAACCATTTTGGGTTTAAATATAACTTATGTATGAGTGAAGCGTGTGGTTTAAAGCTTTAATATTTTATATTTAATAGTTTTAGCCCCACAAAATCATATTCATTATATAGATAGGCACGTTTAATTTTGTCAGCCTTAGCATTCCAAATAAAATGAAATATTTTTTGCTCATATGATTAAAAAAAAATAATCATCTGGAGTAGGCAATGCCATTAGTAAGTAAGTAAACTGTGATTGGACCAAACAGTTAATCAATGTAATTTTTCCATAAATAGACAAGTATTTACTTGGTTGCAAAATCTTAACTATTTTTGCTAACTTTCTATCAAAATGAATTGTGGTAAGTTAATTTATATTTTTTGAGATGTGAATACCAAGTATGTCTACTTCACTATCTGCCCATTTTATTGGTAAACTACAAGGTAGTGTAAACACTATATTTTTTAATGATCCAATACTTAATATGGTACACTTGTCATAATTAGGTTCAATCCAGAGAGGCTAGAAAAGTGATCAAGATCTTCAATAAGATTGCAGACAGAAAAAACTAGAGTCATCAGTATACATTGACACTTTTGTTTTTATCCGCTGGATTTCTAAACTCTTGATGTTCTTGTTGGGATCTATTTTTAATAGCTAGCATTTCAATGGCCGTCGTAAATAGATATGGAGACAATGGACAGCCTTGTTTTACTCCTCTTAAAAGCTCAATACTTTCTGAGAAGTAACCGTTGTTTACTATTTTACATCTGGGGTTGCTGTACATGACTTTAACCCATTGTATAAGAGATTCACCTAAATTAAAGTATTCCAGGCATTTATATATAAATTATAATCGTACTTTATCAAACGTCTTTTCAAAATCTGCTATGAAGACCAGACCTGGTATCTTCAGTGTTTCATAATGTTCAATAGTTTCAAGTAATTGTTGTATATTATCTCCAATATATTGTACATGTAAAAAACCTGTCTGATCAGGATGAACAATATCTGGTATAACCTTTTTTATTTTATATGCTATGCATTTCGCCAGGATTTTCGCATCACATCATTGAAGTGTTAGAAGCCTCCAGTTTTTTAAAATGGACTGGATCTTTATACTTACCACCTGGGTCCTGTTTTAGTAGTAATGAAATCAGACCTTCTTGTTAAGTACCTGAAAGTCTACCATTTGTATAAGAGTAATTAAAACATGCTAATAATGGATCTTTGAGTACATCAAAAAGGGTCTGATATACCTTTACTGGTATACCATCAAGCCATGGTGTTTTTCCAGACTGAAAGATTTTATTGCCACAAAAATTTCCTCTTCTGTAAGTTGGCCTTCACACCGATCTTTCTGTACATTTGTTAATTTTACATTATTATTATTATTATTAGGAAAGAAATCCTTACAGTTAACATGGGGCGTCAGGTAGCCTAGTGGTTAGAGCATTGGGCCAGTAACCGAAAGGTTGCTTGATCGAATCCCTGAGCTGAACAAGGCAGTTCCTAGGCTGTCATTGTAAATAAGAATTTGTTCTTAACTGACTTGCCTAGTTAAAATAACATAAAAAAACATATTTCAGAGGAAATAGAGGAGACTGAAAAGAAACCATATGTCTTAGATCCCTCTGGAACTGTCATTACGCACACCTGGTCCCTATTCCCATTGATTAGTAATTGTATAAGTGTGCCTTTGTTTACCATTGTCCTGTCGATTATTGGTCCCTTGATCTTGTGAGTACCTGTGCTGTGTTCTTTTGGCTTTCGTGCCACGTGTATTGCGCAGATGATTACATGTCTCGTCCCGTGTGGTATCATTGTGCGCTTGTGTTATTTTGGGAAATAAAAAACCCTATTACGCATTCCTGCGCCTGTCTCCCGACCCTTTATACCAACGTGACAACATATGGTTAAAATATTTTGCTTCCTTTTTCAAAATATAATTTGTTGAATCATGGACAACTCCATCATTTGGTACAGGTTTCTGTAAATTATTTTTGGTAGAAAAATGTGCATTTTTCCCCATTTTCCATCTAATTACATTTATTTTTGTTTTTCCTCTAACCAATTTTGTGTCTCTATAGTACAGTTTCCATTACCATGTACCTGCGCTGTTACTTCCTCTATTTCCTTTATTAGTCTAATCTCTTTTGACCTAAACTGCTTTTGTTTTAATGATGAGCATTCTATTGAAGGGCCTCTAAAAGTACATTTGAAAGTGTCCCATACAATAAAGGGATCTGCTGTACCTATGTTGTACAAAAAAAGTCAATTATGAATTATTTTGTCTTAGTTAAGAATAATTTGTCATCCAATAGGCTTTGATTCAATTTCCAATATCCCCGTCCACGTGGAAATTCTGTAAGAGTTTTATGGAGGCCAATTAGATGGTGGTCCGATCGCATTCAGTCTCATATTAATACTTTTTAAACTTTTGATGCCAACAGGAATGAGACTAGGAAGTAATCAAGACGGATAGCTTGATAAAGCCTCCTCCATGTACATCTCTCTAGGTCTGCGTTTTTAAACCTCCATATATCCACTAGTTCTAATGTATCCATGAACTTTGTAAGCTCCTTAAGTGCTTGAGGGTGATATATTGTAGAATGATTTCCTTTACGATCCTTTGAGGTACTTAAAACCGTATTATAATCTTCCACAATAATAATAGATTATTTTGTTGCTTGTGAGCTCAATAGATTATTATATATATTTTCGAAAAAGTGTGGATCATCATTATTTGGCCCGTATACGTAGATTAATTAGCCAGATCTGTTTTTGGTCCAATAGCATATTTAAAATAATCTATCTTCCTAGACTTATACTTTTACTTTTGATACTAAAGTATATTTAAAACCAAATACTTGTAGACTTTTACTCAAGTAGGATTTTACTGGGTGACTTAAACTTTCACACTTTCTATTAAGGCATTTTTACTTTTACTCAAGTATAACAATTGGGTTCTTTTTCCACCACTTGTTGGGCTTTATCAGATATTATTCTCTCCGGAGTACCTTGACTAGCAGGCTCCCTCTCCTCTCTAAATGTCACAGACTTCTTTAAAAGACTTCTCAGGCAGCAGTCTCTTTCTTACATACAGCTGGTGTCTGTAGGACCCTGAGCGATGGGGCCATGAATGTCACAGCAGAATGTCCACAACTTGGTGTGTGTGTGTGTGTGTGTGTGTGTGTGTGTGTGTGTGTGTGTGTGTGTGTGTGTGTGTGTGTGTGTGTGATGAACATGAGCTCTGCTGCTACCCCTAAAGGCAGTGCTGAGAGGGGGGATGTGCCAGGGTGGTGGACGATGATAAGGGGAGCACCTGTTGAGTGACATCTCTGTGAATGACACACCCAAGCCTGAACATATCGAAGTTGTTGCCTCATAGTTCAATAGAAAGTTACATTTTCCAGTGGACCAACAGGGAACCATTCCTAGCAATGCATAGTCAAATAAAGGTTCAATAAAATAAAACAGAATAGAATGTACTTACTCAAGTGATGACCCGACAGTTCAAGCCTACACTAACCTACATCTAAGGACTTGCTTTGAAACAAGTGTATTTTCTCTTTCTGTGTTTTACCCCTGTGACTGGGTCCTCATGACTTGGACTGGGTATCTATTGTGAGACCTGAGCATGCAACATTATCCCACATGTCTCTGAGTCAGCCTCTGCATCTCATTCTATCCACAACAGAGCCCAGGAACTGGGTCAGAATCACAATACAGGCTCCAAGGCCTACAATGGACCAAGCGATAATGTGACACACCTATAGTCAGAGTCATACACACTCTGTGGGTCAAACTGGACAAAACAACAATCATACAACACTGACCGTCTTTAATAAAAACTCTACAATGACGAATCAGGAAACAGACCAATATCAGACCAATAGCGTCTGTAATTTGGCCATGACTCTGTTATAGCCAGACAGAACAACAGATAAGTTTTATATTACCACAGCAGACAACCAACCCTGGGTCTCAAGCCAGAGAGATTAAACTGGCCCTTTAGCTAGAGCAGGGATGGGCAACTGGCCCTCGGATCAATTTCCCTCCAAAAATGTTGGAACTCAGTTCGGGCCTCAACTTACTGTTGCAAGGGGGGAAGCAACTGTGGCTCCTCAGGATGAGTTCTGTTCTGTTTTTTTTGTGGCCCCCACACCTATCAAAGTTGAGCTAGAGGTGTGCATGTCCAATGCTCTCTCGTATTTCTATATCTTTCTTTCTCTCTCTCTCTCGCTCTCTCTTTTTTCTCTCTTTTAAAACTCTCCTTTTCCATGTCTGTCATTTTTTTGTCTGTCCCGCCTAGATGTTTCCAGTATGATGTAGTGCTGACGTGAGGAGAGGGGAGGCAGATGTTTCCAGTATGATGTAGTGCTGACGTGAGGAGAGGGGAGGCAGATGTTTCCAGTATGATGTAGGGCTGACGTGAGGAGAGGGGAGGCAGATGTTTCCAGTATGATGTAGGGCTGACGTGAGGAGAGGGGAGGCAGATGTTTCCAGTATGATGTAGGGCTGACGTGAGGAGAGGGGAGGCAGATGTTTCCAGTATGATGTAGTGCTGACGTGAGGAGAGGGGAGGCAGATGTTTCCAGTATGATGTAGTGCTGACGTGAGGAGAGGGGAGGCAGATGTTTCCAGTATGATGTAGTGCTGACGTGAGGAGAGGAGAGGCAGATGTTTCCAGTATTATGTAGTGCTGACGTGAGGAGAGGGGAGGCAGATGTTTCCAGTATGATGTAGTGCTGACGTGAGGAGAGGGGAGGCAGATGTTTCCAGTATGATGTAGGGCTGACGTGAGGAGAGGGGAGGCAGATGTTTCCAGTATGATGTAGGGCTGACGTGAGGAGAGGGGAGGCAGATGTTTCCAGTATGATGTAGGGCTGACGTGAGGAGAGGGGAGGCAGATGTTTCCAGTATGATGTAGTGCTGACGTGAGGAGAGGGGAGGCAGATGTTTCCAGTATGATGTAGTGCTGACGTGAGGAGAGGGGAGGCAGATGTTTCCAGTATGATGTAGTGCTGACGTGAGGAGAGGAGAGGCAGATGTTTCCAGTATTATGTAGTGCTGACGTGAGGAGAGGGGAGGCAGATGTTTCCAGTATGATGTAGTGCTGACGTGAGGAGAGGGGAGGCAGATGTTTCCAGTATGATGTAGTGCTGACGTGAGGAGAGGGGAGGCAGATGTTTCCAGTATGATGTAGTGCTGACGTGAGGAGAGGGGAGGCAGATGTTTCCAGTATGATGTAGTGCTGACGTGAGGAGAGGGGAGGCAGATGTTTCCAGTATGATGTAGGGCTGACGTGAGGAGAGGGGAGGCAGATGTTTCCAGTATGATGTAGTGCTGACGTGAGGAGAGGGGAGGCAGATGTTTCCAGTATGATGTAGTGCTGACGTGAGGAGAGGGGAGGCAGATGTTTCCAGTATGATGTAGTGCTGACGTGAGGAGAGGGGAGGCAGATGTTTCCAGTATGATGTAGTGCTGACGTGAGGAGAGGGGAGGCAGATGTTTCCAGTATGATGTAGTGCTGACGTGAGGAGAGGGGAGGCAGATGTTTCCAGTATGATGTAGTGCTGACGTGAGGAGAGGGGAGGCAGATGTTTCCAGTATGATGTAGTGCTGACGTGAGGAGAGGGGAGGCAGATGTTTCCAGTATGATGTAGTGCTGACGTGAGGAGAGGGGAGGCAGATGTTTCCAGTATGATGTAGTGCTGACGTGAGGAGAGGGGAGGCAGATGTTTCCAGTATGATGTAGTGCTGACGTGAGGAGAGGGGAGGCAGATGTTTCCAGTATGATGTAGTGCTGACGTGAGGAGAGGGGAGGCAGATGTTTCCAGTATGATGTAGTGCTGACGTGAGGAGAGGAGAGGCAGATGTTTCCAGTATGATGTAGTGCTGACGTGAGGAGAGGGGAGGCAGATGTTTCCAGTATGATGTAGTGCTGACGTGAGGAGAGGGGAGGCAGATGTTTCCAGTATGATGTAGGGCTGACGTGAGGAGAGGGGAGGCAGATGTTTCCAGTATGATGTAGTGCTGACGTGAGGAGAGGGGAGGCAGATGTTTCCAGTATGATGTAGTGCTGACGTGAGGAGAGGAGAGGCAGATGTTTCCAGTATGATGTAGTGCTGACGTGAGGAGAGGGGAGGCAGATGTTTCCAGTATGATGTAGTGCTGACGTGAGGAGAGGGGAGGCAGATGTTTCCAGTATGATGTAGTGCTGACGTGAGGAGAGGGGAGGCAGATGTTTCCAGTATGATGTAGTGCTGACGTGAGGAGAGGAGAGGCAGATGTTTCCAGTATGATGTAGTGCTGACGTGAGGAGAGGGGAGGCAGATGTTTCCAGTATGATGTAGGGCTGACGTGAGGAGAGGGGAGGCAGATGTTTCCAGTATGATGTAGTGCTGACGTGAGGAGAGGGGAGGCAGATGTTTCCAGTATGATGTAGTGCTGACGTGAGGAGAGGGGAGGCAGATGTTTCCAGTATGATGTAGTGCTGACGTGAGGAGAGGGGAGGCAGATGTTTCCAGTATGATGTAGTGCTGACGTGAGGAGAGGGGAGGCAGATGTTTCCAGTATGATGTAGTGCTGACGTGAGGAGAGGGGAGGCAGATGTTTCCAGTATGATGTAGGGCTGACGTGAGGAGAGGGGAGGCAGATGTTTCCAGTATGATGCAGTGCTGACGTGAGGAGAGGGGAGGCAGATGTTTCCAGTATGATGTAGTGCTGACGTGAGGAGAGGGGAGGCAGATGTTTCCAGTATGATGTAGTGCTGACGTGAGGAGAGGGGAGGCAGATGTTTCCAGTATGATGTAGTGCTGACGTGAGGAGAGGGGAGGCAGATGTTTCCAGTATGATGTAGTGCTGACGTGAGGAGAGGGGAGGCAGATGTTTCCAGTATGATGTAGTGCTGACGTGAGGAGAGGGGAGGCAGATGTTTCCAGTATGATGTAGTGCTGACGTGAGGAGAGGGGAGGCAGATGTTTCCAGTATGATGTAGTGCTGACGTGAGGAGAGGGGAGGCAGATGTTTCCAGTATGATGTAGTGCTGACGTGAGGAGAGGGGAGGCAGATGTTTCCAGTATGATGTAGTGCTGACGTGAGGAGAGGGGAGGCAGATGTTTCCAGTATGATGTAGTGCTGACGTGAGGAGAGGGGAGGCAGATGTGATTCAGGTGGATTTTATTTACATTCCTTTCAATTGATCTTCCTCAGAGTTATCTCCAACGTTAACTACTACAGACAAATCCATGCTGGTAGACTGGAGCAGAATAGAATAATGCAAAACGTTGCCTGAAGAGGATTGGTGTACAACTCTGACAAGAGCTGACACAAAGAGAGCTCCAACCAATGAAATGCTGATGTAGTAGAACAATTACAGGAACAAAAAACATACAGGCATGAAGAGACGGCAAATACTGACCCAGAACAAAACAAATATGTACCAGAACAAACATCAGCTCAAAGCAACGGAAAGACAACATTTTCCTTCAAACTTTACAAAATATATACCTGATACCTGAACATGGTTTAGGGTGAAATAAGAATGATCTGAAACCAGATTAGACAGGGATGAACTGCAGCTTTCGTTTATTTTTCAAGGTAGAGAAGAACATCCCGTGCATAAATACACTTATAATAGTATTGTATCCAATACAAATAACCCCTCATCTCACATTGACCTTCAAATCTCTTCTATCATGATGGAATAAAAATAGGCTTCATGTTTGACGTAACTGAGCTTCTCAACCGCCAAGCTCATGAATTTATGATCGTTGTTTCCATTTCATATTTACATGGCAGAAGCATTTCTCTTGATCTTATCCTCCAATGGGAGGTGGAGGAACCGGGTTAAAGGGTACAATTGCAAATCCCCTTTTCTCTGGCAAGGTTGTAAAGCTACCGAGAGCCGAACAGAGAAGATTGTTTGAGGAGGCTTGTTTTAAAATGTATTTTCCTTTGTCTTGTTTTCTGCAGCAGCTCACATACTGGTCTGTGTTCTTCACCATGTCCCCATGTCTTATAGTCTCAACACTCAACATTAACTGAGCTTATTCACTCGCTTTCTCCTCTTGTGACTCTGCACACATTTATAATGGCAATATATTGGTGTATTGAATCGGTGGTATTGGTGTGTCATTTGCTTGAACATAGAACTGGAACATGGAAATACATGAATTTCTCTTCAGCTAAAGGGGACAAACACGGTTCACTTGTAGGCGGAATAATATGGAACAGAGATGTTGGCTGGTAGCAGGTTCCATGTTGACCCTGGGTAGTGGCAGTTCAGAGTGACATGCCAAACATGTCTGCCTTTGGTGATGATACACAGTGTGACATGCCAGGTTGATGTGCATGTTATGTGTTATAAAGGATTAGATACAAGCACACCCAGTGTATTCAGCAGGACACTGGGTATACAAAATATTCCGAAAAAGGTTCATTGAAACGACGCTTCATCGGGTCTCACACTGGTCATGCTTTGAGACGTTCACGTAAAGTATATTTAATTACATCAGAATTGTCTATGGAAAAACACTTTGGAGTGCCTTTGAGTGAACTGTAATGGGCCCTGTGTTAGTGGCTGATTGTGCTGTTCATCATTAGGGAGGTGTTTGGGGAGAAACTGTGGTTGAGGCTCTCTGGGCATTGTTACAGCTGAGCAAACAGATTGAGAACAGCAGAGCCTCATGGTCCTGGCTGTATGCAAGCCTGCCCCTGTATTTATTAATGAATATCTTAGATGCTCCACAAACAATTTAATTAAAATAGAAACATTGTTCGTAAGATCCATTAATCAAGCACAAAGTCCATGTCTGCTTCGACCAATCACCCCTCAGGGCAGCTTCAAGAGAGCAGTGTGATAGGTGGAGACAGTTTGACTGGGCTATGCTGTGCTCCCACAGCAGTGTGTGGAGATGTCACAGGCAGTGGCACGGTGTTAGTGTGACACAGAGCTGGCAACTTGTTCTCTCATGACCTGGAGGTCTGTTGAATTCAAGGAGGTTGCCAAGTGGCTTAGTGTAGTGGTGTAGGGCAGCCCCTGCCTGGAGTCCTGTGCTGCACTGTGACACGTTGTGTGCTATAAATGGCAGACTGACACTAGAGTGGCGTAAGAGACTGTTTACATGTAGGAATTGGCCACTCGCATTTTTACTGCAGAAAATGAGTCATGATACAGACGTGAATCATTGCAAAGTCTAGAGAGAGCCATGGTGATTTCTGTTTACACTGTATGTGTTTATGTTTGTGTGACTTGTATTAGCGCCCCCAAGTGAGTGGCAAGGCTGTGGGCTAACACTCTTGTGGCATGAAGACAGCCCGGTTCAAACCCAGTCAGTCACACTATCTTTGATTTCACCTTCAGCTGTCCTCAGCAAGGCCTGTGTGTATATTCTCCATGTTTGGTGTTTGTTAGTCATCCAGCCTTCACATGTGATCCCACAGCCTCCAGAGGCTCAGACGCAAAACACTTAGAGCTGTTTAGTGCTGTGTTGCGTGGTTATCTTTCCCCAGCGCTACGAGCTCATTGGAACAAAACAGTTTTGAGTGTCTCCCAATCTGACAGGAAGTCTGTTGTGTAGGGGGTTCATTTAGTCTGTTGTGAGAGATTGTAGACATGACAAGAAGAAAGAGAGAGAAAGATCTACTCCCACTATCAGACAGCTTAAAAAGTTTCATTGCTCTCTTTGTATCTCATTAGTAGTACACAGTGGTGACATATTCATAGGAGTAAAAGGTCTTGGTAAACAGTCTCGTTATAGAGCCCAAGTGTAGATGCCTCTCAGACTCGGGCACAGTGAACTATATTCAGGACATCACTGGCGGTGAGTAAAACACATCCACATGAGCAATGACAGACAGACAGACAGACAGACAGACAGACAGACAGACAGACAGACAGACAGACAGACAGACAGACAGACAGACAGACAGACAGACAGACAGACACTAACTGGTCCACAAATAACACGTGGAGTAATGAAAGCCTTCATGCAGTAATTGGAGTATGGATGATACTTCCTTTGAGCAGTCCCCCTTCATCCTCCTGTTCATGACTTCTACAGTATCGGATGATTTATGTTCCCTGTCTTAGGAGTCTCTCCTCTCTTCTACAGTAGAGGTGAAGTAAAAATACGCTGCTGCTTCCACATCCCATTAGCCTTGCCTTATAACCCCAATAGAGAGAAAAGCAGGTTGTACCAAACTGTCTATGATGTAAACTGAAACCTTTTGAATATGCATGTAGATTCAAACCAGGCCATCAAAGGCACCACTGATGAAAAGCCCGATGGGCCTGGTAATGTTAGAATGTGCCAAGTAACCGACAAGTACACCCTGACAATACTCTAATGACTGTGTATTATTACATCACACTGATAAAACTAGTGAAGAGCTCAGAGTTTGTGCAGAGAAACTTTCTCAAAATCCAGGAGAAGGATGAAGGATGCTAATCACAAAGTGTAATGACTTCATTACCTCCCCCAGGGGGCGTCACTTGGGGGGAGGGTGTGACACTGCAGGCTCCCTGCCGCTTCCTGTTCCTTCCTGTGTTTGTGAGAAACTCATCAGCAAGGATGAGGGGGAATAAACACTGACGCCTTGTTAGCCGCTAGCTTAGCCTGCTGAGACAGGGGTGTGAGAAGTTAAACCCCGGATCTAGGAGATAAGGATTAGCTGAGCCCAACAACAGAAGGGAAGCCGGAGCTCTGCACCAGATTACAGTGGAGAGTGCCAGCCAGCAGCAGGGGGGGGGGGGGCACTTTGCTGCCCTCATGTATGAGCTTCAGGCTACAAATGGCATGCAGGCCCACTTGTATTTAGTGGTATACTTTGTGCTTGCCAATGTAATGGAGGTGGTTCTTTTACACTGTTGCAATGCTCTTGTGATGAGTACTGTAACATAGCCTGACACCTAAAGACTTCAGTTAGCCTCCCAAGCAAATGTTTGGGCTTTAGCTCAGCGGGTTATCACAATGACAGTCTAATAAGACCCGCAAGAGACCAGTGTTCAGACCCAGAATATTAGTCTCAAAGCTACCCCAAAGTTGATGTCTTTGACCACTCTGCCCAGAGAGTACTCCTATCTCAGACCTAGCTCAGCTTTTTGAAACCAAAACCCCTGTTGTGGATAAACTAAGACTAGGTGTTCAACATTACATGAAAAAATCAGCACAGGGCACTGAATTGTTTCAGCCTTGGCTTTATGGTAAAGATTAGGCTACAGTGCTGGTGAAGATGCCATTGTGGATTCCAGGCATCCTATATGGCTCTTGATGTGGATTATTTTCTCCAGTGATCTTTGATTGTTCTTTGGAATGCGTATCACGTTGAATGTAGGGGACCATTTCGGAAATTTTAACAGAAGAATGTAATTTCACAGGATACATTAATAACAAAAACGTGCACTTATATTTCTTCTCTCAAATATGCCGAAATATAGGTGAGACAACTCGCTGTCAACATTTCCATAATGGGGTTTACGTGTTAGTGATGCTCTCTGATCCAATATTCTCCTCGAAGGTGCAGGGGATTTATAATTCATACATAAAGATGGCATGATTATTGTTGCAGTATTAATCCAAATGCAACAGGCTTTGCCCTCACTTGTTACGTCAGCGCCGCTCTAGTCCCCTCGGTTGTTGCAGACTGGCAGAAATCGCTCGAATCTTTTTCTCTGTTCAGCTCGGAGATCCAGCGCGTGTCCAGCCATGCCAAAACGAATACTTCCCTGTCAATTTTGTGAAGTTCAGTGATACTGGCACACCGCTCCAAGGTGAACTACACTTAATTAAGGTTACAACATATTTGTTGTTTTTAATTTTTTTCTAACCCTGGAATAAAGTGATTCCTTTTTGGTGCACTCGCTTTTTCTGCAGAGAATTTTAGCGCACTCGCAACCTTTCACCATTGCTTCCCAAAGGAAAACGGACTTTTTAGCGCTTGTTTCTCGGACTCTCCAGAGGAAGCGTGTCGTTGCTCCTGTGGTTGGCATCGTCATGGTGTTAGCTCTTATTATAGCGATACCGCTTCTGGTCCAAGCGTCCAAGACAGACGCGCACTACGAGATGATGGGCACCTGTCGGATGATATGTGATCCATACAACCCCAAACCCAGCGCCAATGCTCTGGAAGTCATGCAGGACCTGAGCGTCATACCACCCCCGGCGTTCTCACATGGGACTAAAGGCGAGCCGGGTCGGCCGGGGAAACCCGGACCGAGAGGTCCACCCGGCGAACCGGGTCCACCAGGTCCAAGAGGACCGCCGGGGGATAGGGGGGACTCGGGGAAACCGGGCTATCCCGGGCATACCACTGGAGAGACGGCGGAGGGGACTGTGAGCAGTGACAGGACCGAAAATGCCGAGGGCCTAGAGTCCGCAATTGGCGGCACAAAAATTGCTTTTTACGTGGGTCTTAAAAACCCCCACGAGGGATACGAGGTGCTAAGGTTCGATGACGTGGTAACAAATCTAGGGAACCATTACGACCCTTCTACCGGCAAGTTCACGTGCCAAGTGTCCGGGATATACTACTTTACATACCATGTATTAATGCGCGGGGGCGACGGGACAAGCATGTGGGCAGATTTGTGCAGAAACGGACAGGTATGCTATACCTGATATTACGCAATGATATTTTAAAAGTTATTATGCTACTGTACACCTCTGAAGTTGAGGGAGAGCGGCCACATTCAGTGTGCATTGCCCCAGATCAATATTGGATGTATTAAGCGCTTATCTCTCGTAAACGGCATCTGCTCTATGTGCTTAATCTCACACCGTGAGCTCAGTAGGTTAATTTATATGCTCGGCTCGGGCCACTTTATTTGTCAGCAAAGACAAACTAATCGTTAGGTGGGTTTAAGAAGGGCTTTGTTGTTTACTGTAGCGGTCAGCCCTACACTGGTCAACTACCTGGAGCGATTTGAGCTGTGTCAGTGTCTACACATTGCCAACATAAACAAACAAGACAGCCATTATTCGTTTGGTAGGTTCAAAGTGGTGAATCTATAATGTTTTAGCATTGGGTCAGGGTGGGACGAGTTGTTCGATAGCCTATTAAGTAATGATGCAAAGTCCTTCACTACTTTAATCATTTGTCTTATCCGCAGGTTCGCGCCAGTGCGATAGCCCAGGACGCAGACCAGAACTATGACTATGCCAGCAACAGTGTAGTGCTTCACCTAGACTCCGGGGACGAGATCTACATCAAGCTGGACGGAGGAAAGGCGCATGGGGGAAACAACAACAAGTACAGCACTTTTTCCGGTTTCATTTTGTATCCGGACTAAACCGCTTCCCAGACATGCAGGGATGTGAACTCTACTATCATTTATTAGACTCTATCATAACTAGAGCAAGTTGCCCATTGTCCGGGCGCCACTGTAAGCGGATGTGTGTCATCTGTTTGTATTTGGGGGGTTTGGGGCGCCAAGACTTGCCAACCGCTCAAATACAGACGACATTTCCGTGTGTTGTGATATTTTGTTGCTTGAACGTCTGTCTGTGTTTCCACTCAAGATATAGCCTTCTAAGATATTTATGTATCAAAAATAAGCAACAAACATCTAAATAAGGAGTAAGATGTCATATGTATTGGTCCACCAAGGACCGAATGTTACAACATGTTTTGTCTTAGTAGCTTATTCCATTACAGTAAGTATTTCAATAAATTATGTTTTCTATTATATCCGTTTATTTGTGAAATTTTTTGGCATGTTTAAGATCACATTCTTTCTTCAAATAGATTGTGGATTATATATATCATTTCAACCATACATGAACTCTTCCAATAGATTTATCCTAGACTTTGTTGCCTAATAGGCCTACATGTTTTTAAAGGACCTCAGAATGCCGTTGTGCTGCGTTTGTCTGACTCTGTCGTGCAGAGCGCTGTTCTTTGCTTGGAACTGTGCTCCACCTCACATTAGAACTAACAGGCTGTTCCAGCCAGGGGAATCTCTATTCTTGTCTCACTCCTCCTTCATTCCTTCATTTAGGGGTGTTACTGCCGGTGTCACTGCCGGTGTTTGTGGCGTGGACGGTTGGAGATGGATGTCTTACTGGGAACAGCGGCCTGCATTACCTCGACACTGATCTATCCACGCCCCGGCAATATTGGCGGGACTTTGGTGTAAGCACCTCATGTTCTACGAAGTCAACAGCTTAGAAATTAAACTCCACTATGGTACCCGTCCATGCTAAACAGATATCACAAAAGACCTGATGCTCAAGGGACGCCACCTGCATGTTAAGCCTATATTAAGATATTTATAGCATGCCTCCTCACTCCCACTGGGTAAACATTTGTCATTCAATCAAGCATCTTGTTTTATTCTGTGCTTGCACTTGGCATTTAATGCCGTTGTTGTTTGCGCAAACACTTTTTAATATGTTTATGCGTGTTCTTCATGCGTCTTAGTAGAAGGATGATTAGATATTGTTAAGGATTAAGATCCACTGGCTAATGTTAACGTTGTGTAAAAAACGTGCGCCGCACTATGGGATTCCCAATCACGGCCGGTTGTGATACATCCTGGATTCGAATCAGGGTGTCTGTAGTGACGCCTTTAGCACTGAGATGCAGTGCCTTAGACCGCTTGGGAGCCCATTTTTTGCGTTTAAATAATATATAAGCTGATAAAAATATTTTATAGGCCTAATGATTTCCGAAGTCAAGCTGGTGCATTTGTTTATTCAAGTTGCTGCGTTAGAGGACTTCAGCACTTAGGACAGCAACCACCACGGCCGCCAGTCTGTTCAGCACCATGGACAACGTGGGTTAGGCAAAGGCGAATATATTTTCATCTTACCACTAGGGGGCGCAATGTGGCCTTGTCTCTGAACTGTGAAATAATTGCAGAAGAAAACTAGAGTAATATATTCAAGGAAATGCTTAAACAAAAAGCAACAACGCAATTTTGGTTTTCTAGTTTTCATGATGGAGAAAAATTGTAAAAAGAGAAGTTGGGGAGTTGATATAGGAACTGAGAGTGTTAAATTGCAGAGTAGTACAATTGTCACGGATTCAGTGTGTTCTTTCAAAGGCCATATTGTACTAATTACTGTAAATGTCAGCATACAGGATTACATTAACTGGTTTGACACAGCTAATATGTTAAATCTGTGGTTATAAATTGGGGGGGATCTCTGAGCTGAGAGAGAACCTTCACCATCTGAGCTGGAAAGCAGTCTGATGAGGAGCCATGCCACACAATCAGGCTGGGGGGCTGGGGCAAGGGGCTGGCATTTGGAGGTGTTGTATGGGACGGGACAGGGTCTGTGTGAGATACTGACATGTGCTGGTTACTGTTCTGAAATCATCAACATCATTTTTCAAGGAACAGAGAACATCTGGAAAATGCTGGAGGAAATTTGGGATGTAATTTAGATAATAACCTAGAGATGAGGTTGTCCCCTCTAAAATATAACAGATCACAGTAAGACCCCCCCCCCCCCCATAGGATGGAAATGTATGCTGTATGAGATCCAAATACCTACTGCTTTTAGAAGGCGACCTCATCAAAACCAGCCCCGTTACGGACCAAGATGTCTTGCTCCCAGGCAGACTAAATCACTTTTTTACAAAAGTGATACAGTGCCACTGACACTGCCCGCAACCAAAACATGCAGACTCTCCTTCACTGCAGCCGACGTGAGTAAAACATTTAAATGTGTTAACCCTCGCAAGGATGCAGGCCCAGACAGTATCCCCAGCCGCGCCCTCAGAGCATGCGCAGACCAGCTGGCTGGTGTGTTTACGGACATATTCAATCAATCCTTATCCCAGTCTGCTGTTCCCACATGCTTCAAGAGGGCCACCATTGTTCCTGTTCCCAAGAAAGCTAAGGTAACTGAGCTGAACGACTACCACCCCGTAGCACTCACTTCCGTCATCATGAAGTGCTTTGAGAGACTAGTCAAGGACCATATCACCTCCACCCTACCTGACACCCTAGACCCATTCCAATTTGCTTACCGCCCAAATAGGTCCACAGACGATGCAATCTCAACCACACTGCACACTGCCCTAACCCATCTGGACAAGAGGAATACCTATGTGAGAATGCTGTTCATCGACTACAGCTCAGCATTTAACACCATAGTACCCTCCAAACTCGTCATCAAGCTCGAGACCCTGGATCTCGACCCCGCCCTGTGCAACTGGGTACTGGACTTCCTGACGGGCCGCCCCCAGGTGGTGAGGGTAGGTAACAACATCTCCACCCTGCTGATCCTCAACACTGGGGCCCCACAAGGGTGCGTTCTGAGCCCTCTCCTGTACTCCCTGTTCACCCACGACTGCGTGGTCATGCACGCCTACAACTCAATCATCAAGTTTGCGGACGACACTACAGTGGTAGGCTTGATTACCAACAACGACGAGACGGCCTACAGGGAGGAGGTGAGGGCCCTCGGAGTGTGGTGTCAGGAAAATAACCTCACACTCAACGTCAACAAAACTAAGGAGATGATTGTGGACTTCAGGAAACAGCAGAGGGAACACCCCCCTATCCACATCGATGGGACAGTAGTGGAGAGGGTAGTAAGTTTTAAGTTCCTCGGCGTACACATCACAGACACACTGAATTGGTCCACCCACACAGACAGCATCGTGAAGAAGGTGCAGCAGCGCCTCATCAACCTCAGGAGGCTGAAGAAATTCGGCTTGTCACAAAAAGCACTCACAAACTTCTACAGATGCACAATCAAGAGCATCCTGTCGGGCTGTATCACCGCCTGGTATGGCAACTGCTCCGCCCACAACCGTAAGGCTCTCCAGAGGGTAGTGAGGTCTGCACAACGCATCACTATGGGAAAACTACCTGCTCTCCAGGACATCTACACCACCCGATGTTACAGGAAGGCCATAAAGATCATCAAGGACAACAACCACCCGAGCCACTGCCTCTTCACCCCGCTATCATCCAGAAGGCGAGGTCAGTACAGGTGCATCAAAGCAGGGACCGAGAGACTGAAAAACAGCTTCTATCTCAAGGCCATCAGACTGTTAAACAGCCACCACTAACATTGAGTGGCTGCTGCCAACACACTGACTCAACTCCAGCCACTTTAATAATGGGAATTGATGGGAATTGATGTAAAATATATCACTAGCCACTTTAAACAATGCTACTTAATATAATGTTTACATACCCTACATTACTCATCTCATATGTATATACTGTACTCGATACCATCTACTGCATCTTGCCTATGCCGTTCTGTACCATCACTCATTCATATATCTTTATGTACATATTCTTTATCCCTTTACACTTGTGTGTATAAGGTAGTAGTTTTGGAATTGTTAGGTTAGATTACTCATTGGTTATTGCTGCATTGTCGGAACTAGAAGCACAAGCATTTCGCTACTCTTGCATCTGCTAACCATGTGTATGTGACAAATACATTTGATTTGATTTGATTTGATCATGGCTTTCATTGAACAGAAATCTCTGTATCTCAATCCCTGGGCCCCTTAGAGCATTACAGAAAATGGAAGACATCCATATTGACACATCAGCTCAGAGGATATACTCATAAATCCTGCAGCACTTAGACAAGATCCAAATCCCAGAGGAAAAGTTACAGCTGAACAGTAAACGGTGGGAGTCGGTCTCTTTACATTTAGGCGAGTCAAGTTTCCTATTTCCTTGTCTGACCTTGTCAGGCAACAGGCTCTTCTCATATGCGCATCATCTTAAAACACAACCGAAATCAGCCTCCCTCAATTTGTCAGAGAGCTGATAAATAATGGAAAGAATGGGCTCAAGGGGACGTAGTCAAAGTGTGCAGCTTCAACAAGGCAGTTTAAATGCAAAAATGGGTGAGGTGGAAGGTAGGTTCGTGAATGTCTATCTGTGTTTGTCAGTGTGTGTGTGTGTGTATAATTTTGCATGTGCATGTATGCATGCACGATATAGTAGATTAGGACATCTCAATTGATCCTTTTGCATTCATTTGTTTCGTCTGAGAGAATATCTCATAGTACACTGTGTATCTGTGGAAGGATTAAACTTGTTTTCCCTAGTGAACAATTAGCATAATGAGTCGTATGATTGGCATATCTGTGGGCGGCCTCAGCCCCCTCTGTGGAAGGGTCAGGAGTGTACTAAACACTCAGAGACGGGCCTTTACCCATGACTCACACACTCTATCAGGGGACTCCACTTTGGGATTCTGGGAGTGCCATGTCATACTTAGGGTTCTTCAGGGCTCATCTCTGAGTTCATTTAGAATTCATTAGACATGACCTTATGCAGGGCTACATTAAAATACAACACATTTCTACTTTGTAGAATAATGTCAGCTTTAATTTGGGACTGTAAATAAGAACTCAACTCCTGAAGGTAAAGCTCTAATGCCTATTGACTCGTGTCTGAGTGTCTTGTTGATGTGTTTAGAGGCAGTCGTTAGAGTGGATGTTTTGTGCTCGTGAGGGAAAGAAGAACGGAGTCTGCTGCTGCTTGGCTGTGTGTGTGATATGACTGTCCCTAAAGCTCTGCAGCTGAGACCACAGTGATCGTCTGTAGGCCTGAGGAGGCGTTTATATTTAAACACACAGCACCTAAACCACAGACACTAACAAGACTCAATGGTGTCTGCGCAATAACACCATAGTAATATAATAACAGTAAATTCCATTTAGCAGACACTTTTATCCAAAGTGACTTAGAGTCACACATGCATACGTTATACAGATGAGTAGTCCCGGGAATTGAACCCACTACTCTGGCGTTGCAAACACCATGCTCTACTAACTGAGCTTCAAACAACTACGTGGTTTCTGTTAGTACTGCTCAATACTGCCACAATGCCACAATGCTGACGCAATACTGACACAATACCAAAACACTACTGCTATACAATATATTCTGTTATATTCTGTAGTATGTGACTGCTTCACACAGACAATATGCTTTACACCGCTCCCCGTTCTGTGTCCATGGTTGACTTGTTGATGCATTAGCTGTTATATCATTGTTAGTCTAATGTAATGGGCATGGCTTCTATTTGTTCTTGGGAAACATGTTTCTCCACAAGGCGATGCATCAGATAGCATGAAACTTTGGCTGTTTGACTATAGGGTGAGGCAGAAGCGGGGAGATATTATCACAGAATCAAAGAGAAAGAGTGAGAGAGCGAGAGAGAGAGAGAGGCAAAGAACGAAAGAGAGAGAGCTACTGTATATAGGGAGAGAGGGAATGGGAGGGACAGAGGGAATGGGAGAGAGAGAGAGGTAAAGGGAGGGGGAGAGTGAGGGGGATGTGAACTGAAGTGAAAAGACTGTCCCTTTACAACAAGTTGGCGTGACACTGCTCTCCCGTTTTCCCTCTAAAAAGAACAGAATGTGTTCCCTCTCATCAAGCGTGCCACTGATGCTTCCCAGTCACTTTGACTGATTAAAAACCTACATCTCAGTCTCAGTCCTGCATGTTGATGTGGTTCAAGGTAGTAGTGGCCATACGGATTCTCAGAGCTAGACAAGAGCAAGAATTAGCAGCATGATGATTGAGAAGCGTACCTGCAATAAATACTTTTTCATCTGTGTTCAGATTATTCAGAAGCCATACATTTGATTATGCAAAATTGTTACATTTCTAGTAAAAGTAAAAGTTGGGTGCTGAATCTCAATGAACGATTCCCTACTGGGCACACACTGGTTGAATCAACGTTGTTTCCACATCATTTCGATGAAATTACGTTGAACCAACGTGGAATAGACGTTGAAGTGACATCTGTGCCCAGTGGGTTGTGAGTGAGTTATTTCCTCTTACTGTCTGACTCATCAGAATCATTCAGAGTTTGCCTGATTACCTTATTGGTCACACAGTGCATTCCAGTGTGATGCAAAAGCATCATTTTCTGAGGGAAAGTGCAGAGAATGCCTCTTTTAGTTTTCTATGCCAATGAACAGATGGCCTTCCCTTCAACTATTGTCCCTTCTGTAAGACCCTTCTCTTTTTATCATGGTCTCATCTGTCTCTGAGCCGCTTCTAATGAACCTTTTTTTTTAACACAATTACATGAATAAATCTGCCAGCAAGACAGATATAGCCACTCACAAACACCCACTGAAATGTCCTCCTTCTGGAAATAACAGTAGGCTAACGTGGAAAAGGGGACTCATGACATCTTGAAAATCATTTGACAGAAAATGCTAAAAACAGAGAAAGGTGTGTACTGGAATTGTCTGACCTGAAAATAGTTTCGTCACCGTTAACACGTATTCAGATTCTCTCCTCGTCTCTCCTTCCTAATGCTTATCTATTTAATCATGTTTACACTTTATGTTGTCTCTTGAGGATGATATCAGGTTATCCTAAATTAACTGATTATAATCCGGGATAAATTATTTTCTCCGTACCTCGAGAGTTTACACACTGACCATCTATCTGCTTGAATGACTTAAGCTGCTTATTGTATTTTTCCAATTATCACAAGTGTGTATGATTAGCAGACTAACTAATTAGCTAATTGCTCTGTACTTATAGACGAAATCCCCTGAATGAAAACAGATTTTTTTCACTCTTTCCCTTCCTCCTACTGGACAGTCCTTTATTCTATCTTCTCCTCTTCCTCCCCTGTATCCTTCCTCTCCCTGTTCTTCTGTCCTCATATCTTCTCCTCTTCCTCCCCTGTATCCTTCCTCTCCCTGGTCTTCTGTCCTCATATCTTCTCCTCTTCCTCCCCTGTATCCTTCCTCTCCCTGTTCTTCTGTCCTCATATCTTCTCCTCTTCCTCCCCTGTATCCTTTCTCTCCCTGTTCTTCTGTCCTCATATCTTCTCCTCTTCCTCCCCTGTATCCTTTCTCTCCCTGTTCTTCTGTCCTCATATCTTCTCCTCTTCCTCTCCTGTATCCTTCCTCTCCCTGTTCTTCTGTCCTCATATCTTCTCCTCTTCCTCTCCTGTATCCTTCCTCTCCCTGTTCTTCTGTCCTCATATCTTCTCCTCTTCTTCCCCTGTATCCTTTCTCTCCCTGTTCTTCTGTCCTCATATCTTCTCCTCTTCCTCTCCTGTATCCTTCCTCTCCCTGTTCTTCTGTCCTCATATCTTCTCCTCTTCCTCTCCTGTATCCTTCCTCTCCCTGTTCTTCTGTCCTCATATCTTCTCCTCTTCTTCCCCTGTATCCTTCCTCTCCCTGTTCTTCTGTCCTCATATCTTCTCCTCTTCTTCCCCTGTATCCTTTCTCTCCCTGTTCTTCTGTCCTCATATCTTCTCCTCTTCCTCTCCTGTATCCTTCCTCTCCCTGTTCTTCTGTCCTCATATCTTCTCCTCTTCTTCCCCTGTATCCTTCCTCTCCCTGTTCTTCTTTCCTCATATCACTCCTATTTCCGCATTCTCTGTGTGGCTCTGAGGTCAAAGGTCAGCTCTGCTGGGTTTCCTGTCCATGCATACTAATGATAGCTCTCTGTCTTCTCTCATCCCGTCCCCTCATCTCTGACAGAGAAGAGACAGAGTGAATACAGTTCTGAGCAGGCTCTAAGGGTACATATGTAGCACAGAATTAAGCTTAAAGCCCAGATGTCTCCAAGCGTCAAGGTTGAACAACCAATACCATTTACCACCTCACATCCTATAATATTCACAACCTTCACTGAGAGTGCTCGAAACAGAGTGATGGGTGAATAGGTCAAGTGACTGTGTAGTCACGACAACAACGTGGGGATGTGTCATCACCCTGACAATGGCCTGGATGTTCTGTACACATTGTCGGCCATTTGATGCAACAAACGTGCCATCACTGTCCTGAGCAAGGTACCCGGACCGTCACTGTGACCATTTCCTCTACTGAGAGGGTGTCAGCGTCGTGTGTATAGGTGGCAGGGAAGTCAGGTGCAGGAGAGTCAAAATGGAGTGTAAATGGAGTCTTTTAATAAATGTCAACAGAACATGCTCCATAACACTAAAAGTACAGACATTAAAAAAACATGGGTACGAGGACCCGTCGCGCACCAACACAACAAATAAACAACACTGACAATAAAACAATCTCTGACAAAGACATGAGGGGAAACAGAGGGTTAAATACACAACAGGTAATGAATGGGATTGAAAACAGGTGTGTGGGAAGACAAGACAAAACCAATGGAAAATGAAAAATGGATCAATGATGGCTAGAAGACCGGTTACGTCGAACGCCGAGCACCGCCCGAACAAGGAGAGGCAACGACTTCGGCAGAAGTCGTGACAGAGGGACACACTGAGCACCTAACACTACATCATGCAGATGCAACAAATGCACTGTAGCTTTTGTGGGTTACTACCACCAAAATAACAGGAAACAATCACGAAAAGAGATGAACTGTCATATTTGTTTTTGTTTTCTCTCTCTTTTCAGATTTCATTTTCTTTTTGAATCTACAACGACTAACTGGAACATGGTTCCATGTTGCTATTGGAAGCAATGACATCTCTATTTAATGCCTTATACTTTTATCTATTTGCATTGTATTAAGTGCATAGTGACTGACTTGACATTCTCAACCGACTTGAGTGATGAGATCCGAGCAAACAAACATTTAACCCTTATCTGTTAACCATGTTCATTTCAAAGGCTGCTAAAAGTCCCATTCTTACAAAAGCAGAAGACCACAATGAGATTTTATAGGAGATACATTTGTTATTTCATTTCCCCCCTCACCACAAATGTTCAGATCCAACCACTGTCACATCCTTCCTTCTCCAAAAAAAGAACAGGAAATAAAAGACATGTACAGTATGCTAACCACTAACGGTAGTGGGTTCTGTATATTTTGTGTCTGTGACATTTATTACTATTCAACTCATGTAAGTTTTATCAACTATTGTTGCTCTGGCCTCCTGAGTGTTCTACCTTTCACCTCACTTTCTGGGAGGGAGGTCGGGAGTAGTCTCTAATGGTACAACAAAGCCAGCAGTCATTGCTCTCGATTCCAGAGTAGACATCGTCTGAATCAGTAACTGTCCTCGTCCTGTGACTGTCAGGTTCTTTGTGGCTTCACTGGACTTTGATGTCCCTGCTTTGAGCCCCTTTCAAAGGCCCAATCCCCAAAGACACCAGCTTATACAGGCAATTACAATTTATTTTTTAGAGTCTTCTAATGAATTTGACAAATTCTGCCCAAATGTAAAGACATAAGGCCATACTGAATGTTTAAAACCTACAGCATCAAAACAGTGGCTGAAATGCCTTCCCAGTTCCAAAAATGCAATATTTCCACCTTTACATGCTTTCACAGCAAATATTTGGTCAACCTGTAATAGTTCATCACAGGGCATCAGTGCCTCAGTGCATGTTTGGTGGTGGAACTAGTCGTGCTGAGGCAGCTTGTCCACTCCTGTGAGTCTCTATTTTGAGTTTGTACTGTTTTGATTCAGTGTCGTCTCAATGAAGCGATGTGGGAACAATCAGCTGTGACGGCTAGAGACAGGCTCAAGTCCCTGACTTTGAAATGAAAATGTGCGTCTGTAGAGGAGCAGAAGAGATAGGATATAGGAGTCAGCATGTCCTATATTCTCCAACCTCACTGTAAAATGTCCTCTATTAAGCTCAGTGGTGAGTGATACTATAAACAGACACAGCATTGAAAAGGCTGGATGTAAATCCCTAGAGGAAAAAGAACATGAGTAGGAGTTTCTGACATTTATGTGGGACTGTGGAGTGAGCAAAGGAGATGAAAATCACACTGTCCTATAATCTCCAACCTCACTGACATATCTCCTTAAAACCTTCAGCTGGGATTGATACAGTAGCCACAGAGCCCATATTACAAACTCTACAAAAAGATGATTATGCTCTTTTAATCTCACACACAAAAGGTTTGTGTTGTGTGTGAGATGTATCCACCGATGTATCCACTGTGTCCTGGCAGTGTCCATCACTGAGACAGAGCCATAGTGGCTGAGTTATGTCTCTTCTCAGCTCCCATATCTTTAAACTCAGGATCCTGTGAAACAGGCATGTTTCTTAGATGTGTCACATCTCTATTCATGGACCGTATGATTAATGCAGAAACTACACAGGACAGAGAATCCATCACCCAACATGGCCACCCCCAGGGCATCAGAGTGGACAGTGGGAAGCTCTACTGCTATCAGGAGTTTCCCATCATTCTCTCTGGAGTGGGCTAACGTCAGCATCGCTCCTTGACATTCACCACTTTAGTGGCGTCACACAGACAATCCCTCCAGCCACTTAATATTCTAGAAAGAGAGAGAGAGAGAGAGAGAGAGAGAGAGAGATAAGGGAGAGGGACAATGGCAATATCACGAGTAGGCTACAGTAAGATGTGCATTTGTGTATTATGTTGTAAAATCTTAAATACATTTTATTAAAATGCTAAAAAACTACAAAATGGCCAGACTTTGGGGTGTTGAGGAAAACATTAGATCCCTTTGATTTAGGGGAGAGTGGGGTAAATTGAGCCAATTGTTTCTGGGACACCTTACACAAAATTAATAAGTTGACTAAATATTTAGGAAGAGGTCATCATTTCATAGAGTCTGTTAAAGAAGAAACCACTTGGAAAAAGTGGTAAGCAAGTCAGGTCCAAAAAACTGATTTTCACCAAGTCAAATGAATTTATTGTGTTCAAATCAAATCAAATGTATTGGTCACATACACATATTTAGCAGATGTTATTGTGGGTGAAGTGAAATGCTTGTGTTCCTAGCGCCAACAGTGCAGTAGTATCTAACAATTCACAACAATACACAAATCTAAAAGTAAAAGAATGGAATTAAGAAATATATAAATATTACGATGATCAATGTCAGAGTGGCATTGACTAAATACAGTAGAATAGAATACAGTATATACATAAGAGATGTGTAAAGCAGAATGTAGACATTATTAAAGTGACAAGTGTTCCATTATTAAAGTGGCCAGTGATTCCACGTCTATGCATATGGGGCAGCAGCCTCTAAGGTGCAGGGTTGAGTAGCTGGGTCATAGCCGGCTATAGATGGCTATTTAACAGTCTGATGGCCTTGAGATAGAAGCTGTTTTTCAGTCTCTTGGTCCCATGTCTCATTAGTGTTTATGTTGATCAATATTTCGGCTATGATGGCCAATTGTGAACGATGAAATAAATGTCTGATCAATGCATACAATTCTGAACATATTGTCATTTATAATGCAGATGCATCAATATATTGTCCTGTACACTTATTGTACGCTGTTTTCATGTCCATTCCCTCATGTCTAAGCTTCTAAGGTGACTCAGGCTTTACTAATTCCTGTGAAGAAGTGTCTCAGTGAACTGTATTCTGTAATAAGTTACAAAACAATAGAAATGCAGTTGTGTAATTGCTGCTGTTTGTCTGATATCCAACAGTCCATGATCAGCTCTGTTGACCAGGAGAGCACTTTGCAGAACAAATAGGGTTAGGAACACTATTTAGGTTTGGAATGACATGTGGCCTATTGTTTACCTTGTCATCCATGACATGTGGCCCATTGTTTACCTTGTTATCTGGCAACGACCACAAGGGCCTTTCAAAGAGCTGTCAGTCAAGGCGAGCTCATGAATTTGGAAAGAATTCAGACCACTTCACTTTTTCCACATTTTGTTACGTTACAGCCGTATTCTAAAATTGATTAAATCAAAAAAAATCCTCATCAATCTACATACTATGCCCAACAACAACAAAGCAAAAACAGGTTTTTAGAAATTTTTGCAAACTTATTACAAATAGAAAACAGAAATACCTCCTTTTCATAAGTATTCAGACCGTTTGCTATGCGACACAAAATTGACCTCAGGTGCATCCTGTTTCCATTGATCATACTTGAGATGTTTCTACAACTTGATTGGAGTCCCCTGTGGTAAATTCAATTGATTGGACATGATCTGGAAAGGCACACACCTGTCTATATAATGTCCCACAGTTGACAGTGCATGTCTTGGAGGTGACCAAGAACTTGATTGTCACGCTGACAGTTCCAGAGTTCCTCTTTTGAGATTGGAGAACCTTCCAGAAGGACAGCCATCTCTGCAGCACTCCACCAATCAGGCTTTTATGGTAGAGTGGCCAGACGGAAGCCACTCTTCAGTAAAAGGCACATGACAGCCTGCTTGGAGTATGCCAAAGGCACCCAAAGGACTCTCAGAACATGAGAAACAAGATTCTCTGGTCTGATGAAACCAAAATGTACCTCTTTGGCTTGAATGTCAAGCGTCACGTCTGGAGGAATCTGGCACCATCCCTTTGGTGAAGTATGGTGGTGGCAGCATCGTGCTGTGGGGATGTTTTTCAGTGGCAGGGACTGTGAGACTTGTCAGGATCGAGGGAATGATGAACGGAGCAAAGTACAGAGAGATCCTTGATGAAAATGTGCTCCAGAGCGCTCAGGATCTCAGACTGGGGCGAAGGTTTACCTTCCAACAGGACAACAACCCTAAGCACACAGCCAAGACATTGCTGGAGTGGCTTAGGGACAAGTTTCTGAATGTCCTTGAGTGGCCCAGCCAGAGCCCGGACTTGAACCTGATTGAACATCTCTGGAGACACCTGAAAATAGCTGTGCAGCGATGCTCACCATCCAACCTGACAGAGCTTGAGAGGATCTGCAGAGAAGAATGGGATAAACTCTCCCTGAGGTCCTGAGTACTCTGGAGCAGGTTGTCATCAAGGATCTATCTGTATTTAGCTTGGTTCACCTTTCCCTCGATCCTGACTAGTCTCCCAGTCCCTGATGCTGAAAAACATCCCCACAGCAGTTGCCACCACCATGCTTCACCGTAGGGATGGTATTGGCCAGGTGTTGAGCGGTGCCTGGTTTCCTCTAGACGTGACGCTTGGCATTCAGGCCAAAGCATTCAATTTTGTTATCATCAGACCAGAGAATCTTTTTTCTTGAGAATCTTGAGTCTTTTAATCTCTTAAGGGCCTTTTGGCAAACCCTAAGCGGGCTGTCATGTGCCTTTTACTGAGGAGTGGCTTCCATCTGGCCGCTATACCATAAAAACCTGATTGGTGGAGTGCTGCAGAGATGGTTGTCCTTCTGGAAGGCCCTTCTCCACCAATTGCTCAGTTTGGCTTGGCGGATAGATCTAGGAGGAGTCTTGGTGGTTCCAAAGTTCTTCTATTTAAGAATGATGGAGGCCACTGTGCTCTTTGGGACCTTCAATGCTGCATAAATGTTTTGGTACCCTTCCCCAGATCTGTGCCTCATCACAATCCTGTATCGAAACTCAACGGACAGTTCCTTTGGCCTCATGGCTTAGTTTTGTCTCTGACGTGCACTGTCAACTGTGGGATCTTATATAGACAGGTGTGTTTCTTTCCAAATTATGTGCAATCAATTGTATTTACACAGGTTGACTCCAATCCAGTTGTAAAAACATCTTAAGGATGATCAATGGAGACAAGATGCACCTGAGCTCAATTTCGTGTCTCATATCAAAGGGCCTGAATACATTTCTGTTTTTAAGTTTTAATACATTGGAATTTGTTCTCCAAAAACCTGTTTTTGCTTCATCATTATGGGGTATTGTGATGTCATTATGGGGTATTGTGATGTCATTATGGGGTATTGTGATGTCATTATGGGGTATTGTGTTTAGACTGATGAGGAAAAGGTTTTATTTAATCCATTTTAGAATAAGGCTGTAATGTAACAAAATGTGGAAAAAGTTAAGTGGTATGAATACTTTCACTGTACCTCATACCTGGGTTAAGTTGCGCCAAGAGACTGTAATGTTTACATGAATTCTGATTATTTCCAGGGATCCACAACATCATAATATATATGTAGATATAGTGTATTTGTTAGACAGTTCACCATATTGGAGTACACACATCTAGCTACAGTTCCTGTATTCATTTAGGCTTGGCACCACTTACACAGTCGGAGCCAACGCTGCTAAGAGGCCTATTTGGAAAGTCAGGGGAAACAGTCATGGATAATGACACTCCTTGTTACTAAACTCCCGTCCACACAGAGTGCTGTTTGCTTGCCCTTTAACACCTCATCTGACATGCACCGAATACAAATGAGACCATGTCTCCCACGGGGCCACTCTCAAAGGTTAGCGTCTGCACACCGCATGGCAGATGAGGCGTTTTAATGAGCCCATTTTATTAGGTTGGCTGAATCAGACCCCACTCGGCTGTCCAGGTACACAAACAAAAAGACTCAATAGGAGCAACGGTGAGGTTTAATAGATATTAAAGCTGGGTGGTAGGACCACACCTCAGCAATCAGGCACGCTCACATGAGTGGATATATGACTCGTTTCAGGAAACTAGGGGTATGTCGCGGTCACTACTTCACAGGAAACTTTTTTTCAAATTAAAATGTATTTTTTGGCAGAAATGCCTTCTGGAACATGTAAACTTTCATGTGCCTTAATAACAGACTTGTGTACCATCTGTAAATACAAAAGAATTGTTAAATTACAAGCCTAGTTGGTTTAGCCACAGAAAAGACAGCAACCTTCCTAATAGCCATTATTGGCTTAGATAATGAGTGGGCTGGACATGCCGAGAGATGAGTTCGGATTGGTCTGCCGTGTAGCATTCTTCTGTCTATTTGAGCTGGTCAGTATGCGTAGGTAATCCTGTCTAAAGTGACTTTATTTTTTATGTATTGCGTAGTAGAACTGCATAAATGTTGCTCTCCACTTTCTGGAGGAATAGTTTTGAAATCAGTGGAATTAGAATATGATAGCTAAGGAGATGAGGAAAACACCTGTCTCCAGATTACATCTTCAAACTAAGGGCAACCATTACATCCGTGACAGGGAGAAGCGTCCATCCATGATGTATATGGGCAAGAGAGTCTAGCTAGCTACATTTTCAATGATTATGAGGCTCCTTTAGCTCAGAGACAGGGTGAAAATAGGTTGTTTACAAGTAAGCCCTTCAAATATGCAAATATGCACAGAGAAGCATATCTCTGTGCCCATATGAAGGAAGTTAGAGGTAGTTTCTCAAGCCAATACTAACTAGCGTTAGCACAATGACTGGAAGTCTATGGGTGTCTGTAAGCATGCTAGCAATGGCTCGCTAGTTAGAAATGGCTCACGCATCTACCACAACTTACTTCATACTGGACACAGAAACATAAAAATGGTATCCACAAGTTCATCTGACTCTGGGGAAGTAGATAAAGGGCCTCATTGCCAAAATCCCAAAGTATCCATTTAAGCCCATGCAGACTCACCAATGTGACCCATATCCCCCTTTGGTCCCTGTGGTCCTGGCAGCCCAGGGGGTCCTGAACAATTAGTGGCTGCACTGTCTGTATGACACATAGTCAGAGTTACTGTATACACACACACACACACACACACACACACACACACACACACACACACACACACACACACACACACACACACACACACACACACTATCCGCTAAAGAGAATCAAATACATGCACACACCTAACACAGGGGCACTTCAGTACTTTTTAACATCATATAAATTATCTCTGTTTCAACAGATGTAGGATCTTAATTTGAGTCAGTTTGCTACAGCAGGAAAATAATAATAAACAGGAAATGTGAAATATTATTATTAATGGACATTTTGTTAGGGGTTGATACATTTTTCATAAGGGAAAATCGAGTCTGAAATTTCAACGTGGAAATTACAAACTTCAGAAGCCTTTTTAAACCTCAAATACACTACAGGTTTGAAATTTCCTGCATATCAGGAAAGTTTTCCCGCAACAGGTTGATCAAATGAAGATCCTTCATTTGTATGTCATATCTGTCCTAGAGTACAAAAGAGATGACACTTCACCTCAAACTGTACATTTACATGTCACCCACTGGCCCTCTTTGAAACAAACTTGTCCCATGTAAATATAGGATTGCTCAGCACTCTTCCTTAATTTAGCCTAATCTTTGCATATGAGGGCAACATTAGTATCTGAACACGCAATATCTTTGAAAACGTGGTAATACACTATGGTGATCTGTCAGGGGCAGCACCTTTGACAGATAAAGGTGCAAACATTAATTTACTCTGCTCTCCTAGTACTAAGGATGACCAACCTATTTTGATCACTTTCAGACTAATCCAAAAATAGTGTAGACGTGTTGTTTGAACAATTCATAGAAAAGACAAGTATGACAGCAGCTCATTTTGACTCAAGCCTTGTGTAAATGGAAGCAGATCATAGCCTATAAACACTGAGTATTAGAATACATAATAAACATAGACTTATCAGCAACTAATATAATATATTTGATATACCATGATGAAGTAAAGCCATGTTAAGTTCAGTTGATCCATACAATAAGATATATTTCTCCCATGAAGCGTGGCACTGCTTTCCCTGGCTCTATGGCTGGCAGATCTTTTGGCATGTGTGGCATGGCGGGGCCTGTCAGTTTTTGAGTGGTCTTGGCAGAGCCTGTCTCAGGGAGCAGGTCTGACCCTGTCTTCTGTCCGAGGCCCATGGCCAGAGAAAGAGAATGATCGATGATTTGTCGTCTGGACTACGCTGTGTTGCGGTGCGGCAGGGGCGTCCAGCTGGCCTCGATCCACGGACGCCGCCCTGTCACGGAGTGGACACACCGACAGCGTAGCCAACAGCAAACGTCACCCCTCAGCACTCCCCATGCTGACAGCCTATTGTTCAAAAGTTGGGGGAAACTGCCACTTTTATGAAATCGAGGAGGGTTACAGTTTCATTCAGTCTTATAACCAAATACTTCCCCAATTTTTTTGCAAGTGTCCTTTGTCAGTGTTAACTCAGTCATACGATTAGCACATAAATGAAATTATTTTCATTGAAATAATACAGAATGTAAGGCTTTAATGGTTCTTTAATGGCAAACACAAAGAAAGACTTTCCAAACATGCTCAGTGAGAATACTCGAGCAGAACACAATCCTATGGGTATGAAACCAAGTTCCTAAAGGGCACTCAGGGAGAAAGGTGTGAGAATACAGATTTGTGGATCAAATGCTCCGGCATGCAGTGTGCCAAATTGAATGATGATGAGGGCACTTCAGGCACTAAATGGAATAAAAACACAGAAAGAAGCGTCTGGCCTTGGCTGGAGTGGTGCCTGCTCTAGTGAAAAACACTGACACACCATAATAAACAAGGTCAAAAGCTGTCAGGAGAGGTTACCTAAAAACACACCACTATAATAGCCTTTTCTTTTCACTGCTGTTTAGGCAGAGAGTCACGTCAAGGTAGACCAGCAAACAATGGTCTTAAACCTTGACAGGAATTTCTGCTGTTGAATACAGTGTGTCTGATGAGGAACACTGGGAATTTACAGTTGAAGTGGGAAGTTTACATACACTTAGGTTGAAGCCATTAAATCTCGTTTTTCAACCACTCCACAAACTTCTTGTTAACAAACTATAGTTTTGGCAAGTCGGTTAGGGCATCTACTTTGTGCATGACACAAGTAATTTTTCCAACAATTGTTTAAAGACAGATTATTTCACTTATAATTCACTGTATCACAAATCCAGTGGGTTGGAACTTTACATACACTAAGTTGACTGTGCCTTTAAACAGCTTGGAAAATTCCAGAAAATTATGTCATGGCTTTACAAGTTTTTGATAGGCTAATTGACATAATTTGAGTCAATTGGAGGTGTACTTGTGGATGTATTTCAAGGCCTACCTTCAAACTCATTGCCTCTTTGCTTGACATCATGGGAAAATCAAAAGAAATCAGCCAAGATCTCAGAAAAAAATTATTGTAGACCTCCACAAGTCTGGTTCATCCGTGGGAGCAATTTCCAAATGCCTGAAGGTACCACGTTCATCTGTACAAACAATAGTACGCAAGTATAAATACCATGGGACCAGGCAGCCGTCATACCGCTCAGGAAGTATCTATATCCATAGTAAAACGAGTCCTATATCGACATAACCTGAAAGGCCGCTGAGCAAGTAAGAAGCCACTGCTCCAAACCGCCATAAAAAGACAGACTAGGGTTTGCAACTGCACATGGGGACAAAGATCATACTTTTTTGAGAAATGCCCTCTGGTCTGATGAAACAAAAATAGAACTGTTTAGCCATAATGACCATTGTTATGTTTGGAGGAAAAAGGGGAACGCTTGCAAGCCGAAGAACACCATCCCAACCGTGAAGCGCGGGGGTGGAAGCATCATGATGTGGGGGTGCTTTGCTGCAGGAGGGACTGCTGCACTTCACAAAATAGATGGCATCATGAGGTAGGAAAATTATGTGGATATATTGAAGCAACATCTCAAGACATCAGTCAGGAAGTTAAAGCTTGGTCGCAAATGGGCCTTCCAAATGGACAATGACCCCAAGCATACTTCCAAAGTTGTGGCAAAATGGCTTTAAGGACAACAAAGTCAAGGTATTGGAGTGGCCATCACAAAGCCCTGACCTCAAGAAAAAGCCATATCGCTGTCCGGCGTCTGTGTTCTTTTGCCCAACTTAATCTTTAATTTTTATTGGCCAGTCTGATATATGGCTTTTTCTTTGCAACTCTGCCTAGAAGGCCAGCATCCCGGAGTCGCCTCTTCACTGTTGATGTTGAGACTGGTGTTTTGCAGGTACTATTTAATGAAGCTGCCAGTTGAGGACTTGTGAAGCGTCTGTTTCTCAAACTAGACACTCTAATGTACTTGTCCTCTTGCTCAGTTGTGCACCGGGGCCTCCCACTCTTTATATTCTGGTTATTGCCAGGTTGCGCTGTTCTGTGAAGGGAGTAGTAGACAGCGTTGTACAAGATCTTCAGGTTCTTGGCAATTTCTTGCATGGAATAGCCTTCATTTCTTAGAACAAGAAAAGCATGACGAGTTTCAGAAGAAAGGTCGTCGTTTCTGGCCATTTTGAGCCTGTAATCGAACCCACAAATGCTGATGCTCCGGATACTCAACTAGTCCAAAGAAAGCCATGTGTATTGCTTTTTTAATCAGGACAACAGTTTTCAGTTGTGCTAACATAACTGCAAAAGGGTTTTCTAATGATCAATTAGCCTTTTAAATTATAAACTTGGATTAGCTAACACAACGTTGCATTGGAACACAGGAGTGATGGTTGCTGATAATGGGCCTCTGTAGATATTCCATAAAAAAATAGTATTTTACAACATTAACAATATCTACACTGTATTTCTGATCAATTTGATGTTATTTTAATAGACAAAAAATGTACTTTTCTTTCAAAAACAAGGACATTTCTAAGTGACCCCAAACTTTTGAATGGTCTTGTATGTGATGTGTCTGCATATTTCTCTTCCATTAGCACATATTGAGACATCTCTATACAGTAGGGCCATGGTAGTAATAGGCAGTAATGTGTTATGAATATTTGTCTAAACGTCTGTGCTGCTCATAGTCTCTGACTGCTCTGAGGTGGCTGAGTTCACACAGGTCAGGAGGACAGGGAGGTCACGCTCATTACCCTTTCTGTCACTGCCCGCCCCCCTCCTCTTTCCCTCTCTCCCTTCCTTCCTCCCTCCCTCCGCTCCTATCATTTATTTATCTGCGCCAGACCTCAAATACATTCGGTGGTTCAGGGGTCAGGGAACGGGCCGGGGCGACCCCGGTTTCGACTGGCTAATGAACGAGGGAGACAGACCCCCTCATGTTTATTTCCCAGCTTTGCTGAGAGCAGGAGTCCCGGGAGAGACAGAGACAAGGCTGCTGAATGATAATCAGCACTTTGTGTTTTAATATGCCTGGTCCCCCGGCATATGGATGGAGAGATGGAAGGATGAGGAGAGAAGCGAGCCACTTATAGGAGGGATGATGGTGGTGCCTAAGGAAGTGACTCAGGTTCGCGTCCCCTGAAAGGGAATGGTCGTAGACGAATGAGCTGTGAATCAAATGCTCTGTCGCTCCCCTGAAAGCAGGTGGCTGTTTCTGTCTTACACTAAGAGCACCTCATTCTACAATACAGACCATTTCATTTTCACAAGACATTGCTTAACTGGGCAGCAAAGGAAAGTGTTGGCATATGTTGAATGTGAAACATTTAGTTTCACACTGAATACTTTCTTATTGCAAAGTGAAAAGCCCTATGTCACAAACTATTAGCCATTTTCTAGATCACGGGACCCAAATGTGCTTGGATACATTTATTTAATCATTTGGACACCAGCCCGAGATAATATTTACACTCAAGTTATTTTGGTCCCTTAACTTCACTTCATCTAATGTAACATGACTGACTGGCTGTGTCATATAGAAGTGTTGACCCCAATTCTGTATGTCTGTCAGGAAGGAGGTGCTTGTCCTTCAGACGGACCTTTAACCATGCTTGCCTAAGCAGAATGATGTCTTGGTGTGTTTTTGTGTATGTGTGTGTGTATGTGTAGGAGGGTGATGGTGAGTGGGTGGAGATTTGGGATCAAGAGGCGAAAGTAGATGTCACACAGCATTTCACAACATTTAAACAAACAGCATCTGACTCATTTTGTCTGATTTTTCACTGTTTTACTTCAAACTGATGAAACTGGTTTACAAAATGCCATTCAGTTTTTATCTGTATAAACTTTCATCCAGGGTACTATTATATTATTATAAGTTAGCTTCATGTTAGTTAAATGCCATGTTTATTGAAATGCCTATAAATGTTGTTTTCTGTATAAACTTTCATCCAGGGTACTATTATATCATTATAAGTTAGCTTCATGTTAGTTAAATGCCATGTTTATTGAAATGCCTATAAATGTTGTTTTAATAAGATGAGACAAAGTAGATGCATCAAGTGTGTGTGTGTGTGTGTGTGTGTGTCTCTCTCTCTCTCTATGCATCTCTCCTCCAGTCTTTTTGATGGAGTCCAGGAGTCTCTCTTTTGGATCCAGGACACACTCACACACACTGCACCCCAGCGTCCTCATTGTGTTGACAATTGTTGATGCCCATGCCGTTGTGGGGGCAGTCAAACACACTGGCCTCTGTGCCTGTGCAGCGCAGGTCATCAAACCAGATCTTACCCACTCCTAAAAGAATCACAACAGAATCCACAGGCCAAGTCCAGGAGATTCAACAATGAACAATGAGCAATTCATGAATATATATAGAGTAAAACAAAACTCAACCAGGAAAGGTCCTCTATACATCCTCAGTAGGAACAAACAGACCAAACCAAATGGAAGAACTATGGAAGTGATAAGGTTCTTGGACTCACCGGGGCTTGCCGTGAAGACTGCAGAGGCTCTTTGGTACCCCAGCGTCTTGCAGAGCACCGTCCCATCCACTGTGTCGAAGCTGTCGTCACACACTGTACCCCACTGCCCCAACCACATCACCTCCACTCTCCCACGAGCACCTCCACCAACAATACGCACATTCACTGTCACCAGAGAGAGAGACATTTGAAAATACCTTATACATGCAAATTATTGAAAATGAACTGTACTGTATTCCAGGCCCATAGTCCAATGATTATTCACATGAATATTCAGTTAAATGAATACGTATCATATTTACATACAGTATCTATTTTACGTAAACAAATGCACACCTGCACATATATGTGTGTGTGTGTGTGTGTGTGTGGCTCCATAGGTCCACACACTTACCTGGTCCAGCTGCTCTTTCACCCTTTTCTCCACGTGGACCTTGACTTCCAGGACTTCCCTGCAACCCTGGAAGACCTAGGACATGCAGAAGTTAAAATTAAACACACACACACTCACACGCAATCCCGCACGGATGCACAAACACACAAATTAAACACACTCACACGCCATCACGCATGCACGCACACACACACACAGACGCACACACCAGCAAGTCCTCTTGTTCCATTAACACCAGCAGGTCCTCTTGGTCCTGCGGAAGAAGAACAAGAGCTACAAATTTGTACAAAAAGTCATACATGACACTTCATATGATTATAATAGCACCTAACGTTAGGAGAATATAATAAAGATGGGAAAATGTAGACAATCTACATAACCTGTCGTTCTTGTAATCAGTCATTTGAAGGAGGGGATTTTACTCTATCACGCCCCTGCTTGCTTCAGCACAAATTATGAGGCTCCTATAGCTCAGAGACAGGGTGAAATTCACCTTCAGGTCCTATGGGTCCAGGCTCTCCTGTCAGCCCTGTGTTACCCTTCAGACCACGGGCCCCTTTTACTCCATCACGCCCCTGAACTCCTGGAAGATTCACAGCACACTATGTCACACTCGCTCTACAATGTGGAGGCTATACAGTACAGTAAAGACGCTAACATGTAAAGGCAACCTCAAGCTTGGCCTCATGAAACAGTTAAACATCAACAGTTATTTACCAGTGTCCCCTTTGGTTCCGTTCTGGCCTGATATCCCTGGTAAACCTGTGAAGAGGTTGGAAGGTAAAGGTTAGAGGTGGTAAACCTGTGAAGAGGTTGGAAGGTAAAGGTTAGAGGTGGTAAACCTGTGAAGAGGTTGGAAGGTAAAGGTTAGAGGTGGTAAACCTGTGAAGAGGTTGGAAGGTAAAGGTTAGAGGTGGTAAACCTGTGAAGAGGTTGGAAGGTAAAGGTTAGAGGTGGTAAACCTGTGAAGAGGTTGGAAGGTAAAGGTTAGAGGTGGTAAACCTGTGAAGAGGTTGGAAGGTAAAGGTTAGAGGTGGTAAACCTGTGAAGAGGTTGGAAGGTAAAGGTTATAGGTGGTAAACCTGTGAAGAGGTTGGAAGGTAAAGGTTAGAGGTGGTAAACCTGTGAAGAGGTTGGAAGGTAAAGGTTAGAGGTGGTAAACCTGTGAAGAGGTTGGAAGGTAAAGGTTAGAGGTGGTAAACCTGTGAAGAGGTTGGAAGGTAAAGGTTAGAGGTGGTAAACCTGTGAAGAGGTTGGAAGGTAAAGGTTAGAGGTGGTAAACCTGTGAAGAGGTTGGAAGGTAAAGGTTAGAGGTGGTAAACCTGTGAAGAGGTTGGAAGGTAAAGGTTAGAGGTGGTAAACCTGTGAAGAGGTTGGAAGGTAAAGGTTAGAGGTGGTAAACCTGTGAAGAGGTTGGAAGGTAAAGGTTAGAGGTGGTAAACCTGTGAAGAGGTTGGAAGGTAAAGGTTAGAGGTGGCAACAAGAGTAAAGAGTAGACCAGGTTCAGTTTGTTGTTGAATAGTAAAAAATAGGTTGTTTAGAAGTAAGCACTTCAAATATGCAAATATGCACAGAGAAGTATATCTCTGTGTACAGTACGAAGGAAGTTAGAGTTAGTTTTGCGAGCCAATGATAACTAGCATTTGCACAATGACAGAAAATCTATGGGTATCTGCTAGCATGCTATTCCAGCCATTGTGATAGACTTCCAGTCATTGCACTAACGCTAGTTAGCAATGGCTCACGCATCTACCACAACTTACTTCATACTGGACACAGAGACATAAAAATGGTATCCACAAGTTCATCTGACTCTGGGGAAGTAGATAAAGGGCCTCATTGCCAAAATCCCGAAGTATCCATTTAAGCCCATCCAGACTCACCAATGTGTCCCATATCCCCCTTTGGTCCCTGTGGTCCTGGCAGCCCAGGGGGTCCTGAACAATTAGTGGCTGCACTGTCTGTATGACACATAGTCAGAGTTACTGTATATATATATATACACACACACACACACACACACACACACACACACACACACACACACACACACACACACACACACACACACACACACACAAACAGACTATCCACTAAAGATAATCAAATACATGCACATTAAAACACTTAACACAGGGGAACTTCAACCCTTTTATACATCATATACATTTTCTCCGGCACCATAGCAGTGGCTACTTGTTGTGAAGTGGCTATGTTAAGAAAAATGTACTGTATTTGTGCTGAAGAAAGCAGAACTCCAAACTACCTTTGTTTAAAGAATGCATTCACTCAGCACTTCTAATTTCAATTCAGAGGACATAAAATGGACAGATTTCACAATAACGATCTGCTGATATGGTTTCCGTATTAATGTGACAACAGGAACAGAAACTGAGAAGGCTGAAATGGAAATGGAACTACTGGATGAAAAGATCACAAGTTCATTTGAGCAAGTCATGATGACATCATATTTATGATAACTCATAATATAGGATAATATAAAAGATACATTTAGTGGGGAATATTTATATTTATGACTGTTAACCCCAAAAGTGGAGTTTGAGTCTATTGTCAGGAGTCAATCTCCTACCTATTCAAGGGCGGAAGGGAATAGATCCTTGCTCACCAGGCTGTTAAGACTATTAATAACAGTGATCGTGATTAAGTAAAAATATAAATTTTCTTTCATGGAGAGAAAGAATAGTATCTGCCTGTGCAGCAGCAGCAGTAGCTTTAACCATCTAACCTACACTTTTTAAAATGCATTAATGTCACCCCTCGAAAGCTTTTGAAGAGTCAGGGCTAGTTTTTCAGCTATAAAAAAAAAGCAAAGTCCTGGAGCAAGTTCAGCCAATCAAATATGAATCAAGAGCATATTTATTTTGATTGGGCTGTGGGACATCAAGTGCACGACACACATTTACTCTGTGACAGATGGGGTGAGAGCGGGGGAAAGAGGCGGAGTCAGAAGGAAAATGGGGGAATATTCAGTATTCCTGACACAATTAGCCTACTCCACCTGCAGACCCGGGCCCTGTGAAAATGTCAATAATTAATCTAGCCTCTGAATGTCTCTTAGACTAAAAGAGCTCACCAATACCACAGTACTTCAACCAAACTATGGTGAAATATTCCCAGCCTATCCACTAGGGAGCTGTATAAAGTTAGTGTTGATGCATGGGTAATTGTTGTGGTAAACAGTTAACTTATCCACCATGTTCTCCACAACTCTACTGCTTCTATACCATGTTAGTACTACTGGACTGGTTCTATGTTAGTAATAATGGACTTACCGGGTGCACCAGCTGGTCCTTGTGGTCCAGTGGCACCATCTTCACCTGAAACATTGACATGTTATAGAGTTGAGGTACTGAATGGAGATCAATAGTGATATAACCACAAGTGAACTCTGTGTGAGCCGGTGGATATGAGCATTAAGAACCACAGACTACTAAATGCATTGTTATGACATAAAAGATCAGTAATAATGTCACATTTCCTATTGGGGTTTAGATTGAGGTTAAGCTTTGATATCAGTAGGAGTAAGGTGAATCACCTTTGGGTCCTGGTTCCCCTGGTTTTCCCTTGGCACCAGTCTGGCCATCAACTCCAGGGTCTCCTTTTTGTCCTGTCTCACCTGGAACACACATTAACCCTCTCACTATCTACTGTCTCACCTGGAACACAGTAACCCTTTCAGTATCTACTGTCTCACCTGGAACACAGTAACCATCTCACTATCTACTGTCTCACCTGGAACACACTGTAACCCTCTCACTATCTACTGTCTCACCTGGAACACAGTAACCCTCTCACTATCTACTGTCTCACCTGGAACACACAGTAACCCTCTCACTATCTACTGTCTCATCTGGAACACACATTAACCCTCTCGCTATCTACGGTCTCACCTGGAACACACAGTAACCCTCTCACTATCTACTGTCTCACCTGGAACACACAGTAACCCTCTCACTATCTACTGTCTCACCTGGAACACAGTAACCCTCTCACTATCTACTGTCTCACGTGGAACACAGTAACCCTCTCACTATCTACTGTCTCACGTGGAACACAGTAACCCTCTCACTATCTACTGTCTCACCTGGAACACAGTAACCGTGTCACTATCTACTGTCTCCCCTGGAACACAGTAATCCTCTCACTATCTACTGTCTCACCTGGAACACAGTAACCCTCTCACTATCTACTGTCTCACGTGGAACACAGTAACCCTCTCACTATCTACTGTCTCACCTGGAACACAGTAACCCTCTCACTATCTACTGTCTCACCTGGAACACAGTAACCCTCTCACTATCTACTGTCTCACCTGGAACACACAGTAACCCTCTCACTATCTACTGTCTCACCTGGAACACAGTAACCCTCTCACTATCTACTGTCTCACCTGGAACACACAGTAACCCTCTCACTATCTACTGTTTCACCTCGAACACACAGTAACCCTCTTACTATCTACGGTCTCACCTGGAACACACAGTAACCCTCTCACTATCTACTGTCTCACCTGGAACACACAGTAACCCTCTCACTATCTACTGTCTCACCTGGAACACAGTAACCCTCTCACTATCTACTGTCTCACGTGGAACACAGTAACCCTCTCACTATCTACTGTCTCACCTGGAACACAGTAACCCTCTCACTATCTACTGTCTCACCTGGAACACAGTAACCTTTTCACTATCTACTTACATACAAAAGCAAACCTTAAATGTTACTGAGTGAATTACGAATGACATCAAATCAGCTTTACATAGAACGGTCACAGATCACTTGACAGAGAAAGGTCTGTATTAAACATTATTGATATTGAGTTTTCTTTGATGAATTATGTTATTGTGAAAAATACAATCATTGCCTCGAAAAAAGGCACTTATCCATGTTAGCTGACTGAAACTGTCTGCCTGCTTACTAAACGGGAGTAGTTAGCATCCACTCTATAGTGTGATGAAGGATGGCATTTTGGTAGGACAACCTATTGGAAAACGCCTGACTCAGACTCTAATGATAATATGTTAGCTTGTGTGAAAGTCCATCCCTGATTGAGACTTCATACAGGGGTAAATGCATTGACTAAGCAGTGGGTTATTATGAAATGGAGAGGCAGGCAGATCATTCCTCCTTCACTTTCTCTGATCCTGACTGGAGATGACAGGTCATCAGTTCATCATTACTGGACAGATGAGAAGCTAAATGCTAATGCTACATATTTCCTCTCCTACAACCCTCCAATGTGTGGTAGAGTTAGATTGGTGCTGAGCTAACATTGGTTGTTGCATTGACACGGTGATGCCACTACAATGGAGCAATGTAGCGCTTTAGGTGGACTCACCTGTGTCTCCCTTCTCCCCCCTCACACCAGTTGCCCCCCTCGCACCAGGTGGACCTAGGGAAATCATAGCATCAAATGACATGGGAATTACAAGCTTGTGGTGTAAGGGGCATTGATAGCTCTCTTACTCTCTTCTGTGGTTGTTGATTTTGCACAAAGGATAAGGGGACTTACCAATAGGTCCCTGTGGGCCTGGTGAAGCTGCAGTGCAAAAATAACCTGCATTATTACACCAGATAGATACACTCTTGTATTTTTATTTTTATTTTGAATTTTACCCCCTTTTCTCCCCAATTTCGTGATATCAAATTGTTGGTAGTTACTATCTTGTCTCATCGCTACAACTCCCGTACGGGCTCGGGAGAGACGAAGGTCGCAAGCCATGCGTCCTCCGAAACACAACCCAACCAAGCCGCACTGCTTCTTAACACAGTGCGCATCCAACCCGGAAGCCAGCCGCACCAATGTGTCGGAGGAAACACCGTGCACCTGGCGACCTGGTTAGCACGCCCGCCACAGGAGTCGCTGGTGCGCGATGAGACAAGGACATCTCTACCGGCCAAGCCCTCCCTAATCCGGACGACGCTAGGCCAATTGTGCGTCGCCCCATGGACCTCCCGGTCGCGGCCGGCTGCGACAGAGCCTGACACTCTTGTATTTTATACTTTGCAAAGCATAATGACAAAATATGTGTGTATACCTACGTCCATGTGTAACCATATTTTATATAAAACGTCAAATATATCAACCTGGACATCCTGCCATTTCTTACAGTAGCTACCTTTGAGGAATCTGAGTGTTTTCACTGTGTCCTGAAGGAGAGTGGTGCTGGCATTGACCACACCCAGGTCTGTCCTCAGCTGGCCCAGCTGTCCATCCTCTCCACATAGGCTGCTGACCTGGGTCTGTAACCTCCCCAGGTCTCCTCTGAGAGAGTTGGACTCCAGGCTGGTGTTTCTGGCCAGTGTACGGAGGTCCTCCTCCTGGTTCATCCCCAGGGGGATGTGGATGTCGGTCAGCATCGTTGTCCTGGAGCCAGAGGAGGAGAAACAACTAGACTCCATCGAAAAGACTGGGAGAGAGGTGCACAGAGACATACAAATAGTGTCACTAATACAGTTCAGGATATAATGGGAAATCTAGTTTCTCCTTTACATTAGACAAATGTGCTTGAACCATTTTAGACATAAAACCAACCAATGGTTGGTACCTTTGTAAAGGAGGAAGATATTCAGTGCAGTCAGAAGGACGAGGTAAACGGCAATAACATTCAGACATCGCTGTGCTCCTCTGGCCTTGGCTGGTTTTAGATCTGAAACATGTTGACATGAACACAAACAACATTTATGCTACATTCCAAATGGGCCACTACCACCTACTCCCCTACGCACATGTCCAAGTCAAGCAGTGGGTTACTCTGGTAGAACGAGCTGATGTGATCCTCTCCTCTTTCTACTGATGTCTCCATGTTACTCCAAAGTGACAGACAACACCCCTGAGATCCTCATCAAGACCCTCTTATAACAACGCATCATTACGTAAAAAACATAAAACCCACCCATTTGACACATAGTGGAAGTCATCTGATTTGGGGCTGAGGTTGCAAAAATGAGCTATATTGACAATGTTAACAGCAATCTGTAGAAAAAGGGAAGTAGCATGGGGTACATATGTTTGGATTATCCTGACACGAAATTCTACATATCCTGCTAAGAATGTCTGTTCCATTGCCTTTCACAGGAAGTACTGTTTCTCGAGAAGTATACCAAAAGTATACAAAAACGTTATCTTTCATTGAAAACTGCTACACAAAAGCATACAATCAATCGTATTGCTTAAACCTATCCAATTCTTGTTCTGGCAAGGGGTAGGGATTACAGGTAGGGATTTAGAATTCAGATAAATGCATTCCTTGGAATATGGAGAAATGATCTCAACAAATCCACAGACATGGCTGCTCTCTTCTGGCCATTTCTCTATTTCTGCCTCAGTGCAGAAAGTCAGGCTGTTGAGCTTGGTTAATAGCACTCATCTACTGTAGGTTGCCACAGCAGGTGCGTCTGGCCAACGAATATAAAGTTAGAACTCAGTGCTGTCATCGGTCTCTGCACATGGCAAAATCTCTTTGGCTAGACTGGTTATTTTTTGCAGTGCACAGACAGTACTTCTACTTCTGTTTCATTCTCCACCAGCACTTTCAAATTGAGTGTACCATAGCAATCTTATCCCTCCCAGTTATGTTCTCACAAGGATTATCTCCCTTAAGAGTTTGAATGTAGTTACAATAAATTACCATGCACTGTATTGAAGATCTTCCAAGCCACTTTATAATGTAATAATATAATACATCCAGACAGTTTTATCCAAAGCCTCATGCTCTACCAACTGAGCTACCACGGATCACACTTTGCACCAATTCAAAGTGAATTGGGTAAAGAACATACTTTGAAATAAGAAAGGCCACATAGGCCCCTAGCACCAGGGGTGGAATATAAGAAAAATCACACAAATAGCTCACTACTGTTGAATCACCAGGCCTTTGGCGCAAGAAGAACTTAGGTGTTAAAATGTTGCCCCTGTGACCCCCAGGTCCACCCCTGCTTACCGCTGCTCTGGAAGGTGTACATGTCCGTCCTGCTCAGTTTCATGTCCAAGTCAAGCAGTGGGTTACTCTGGTAGAACGAGCTGATGTGATCCTCTCCTCTTTCTACTGATGTCTCCATGTTACTCCAAAGTGACAGACAACACCCCTGAGATCCTCATCAAGACCCTCTTATAACAACGCATCATTATGTAAAAAAACATAAAACCCACCCATTTGACACATAGTGGAAGTCATCTGATTTGGGGCTGAGGTTGCAAAAATGAGCTATATTGACAGTGTTAACAGCAATCTGTAGAAAAAGGGAAGCAGCATGGGGTACATATGTTTGGATTATCCTGACACGAAACTCTACATATCCTGCTAAGAATGTCTGTTCCATTGCCTTTCACAGGAAGTACTGTTTCTCGAGAAATACGAAAAGTATACAAAAACATTATCTTTTATTGAGAACTGCTACACAAAAGCATATAAGCAACGAAAACAACATTACATTACATTACATTACATCTCTCTCTCTCTCTCTCTCTCTCTCTCTCGCTCTCTCCCTCTCTCTCTCTCGCTCTCTCCCTGGTGGGGATCTCAGTGGGTCAAAGGTTATATAGGTTACTGTTGCCTTCTCTCTCCATCTCTACTCTTACTCCTTCCTTCTCCTTTCTTCCTGCAACTGTTTTGTTGTCTCTCTCATTCCCCCCCCCCCTCTCTTCTTCTCTATCCCTCTATCTTAGATGTGAAATCCCAACTGAGAGGACAGCACTGAACAGGCTCATCTGATTTTTGATTGCATCCTGCCACCTTGTGGTCATTGGACAGAAGGCAATCTAAGGAACGAAAACACTTCCCTGCCCTAATGTGCATTTAATGTGGCTTGCACTGCAGTTGATTGGATTAGATGAGGGAAATGTTGCTCTATCTCAATTGCCTAAATCTGTCCTCTCCTTGGCCAGGTTCCACAGCTAAAGCAATGTAATGCAACAACCAATGTTTGCGTACCAGGTCATTGACTGTGTCATAAACTGACAAATTGCTATAACATATGATGTGGTTCGCTGATACTTAAAATACCTACCCAGGCTTTGGAAGATGTGTCAGCAACGTCTAAGCTCTGGAACGGGGCCTTTGTCTCCACCCCTTCATCTGCACTGATCAGTGCTTTGAAGGAAAAGAGGAGAGGATAAGTAGCCTCATAGCTGTTGATATCCACTCTCACAGCAGAGATCCCTAATGATAACCGGAACTGTGGAAAGAGGTTCTCTGCATCAGAAACACAAAAACAACCAAGTACATCCACAAGGGTGAGAAATGTTAAACCAAGGGTATAGCCTACCAGCTTACTCAGGAGAGAGACCTCACCACAGCACTCTGTATGATACACATTTCTTAGGATTATGTTCTTAAAAGACAGCAAAAAGCCCATTCTGATGGGAATAGGGCTCCCATAAAACCTTATCTTTATCAGGTGTTTGAGAAGAGATTCACTAGATCAGGCACCTTGACAAATCACGAGAGAAACCATTGCTCAGAGTGTGAAGAGCAAATCTATCAGCCATGGCACCTGAAACAACACCAGCACACTCAAACAGAAGGAGGGAACCCCTTAACTTATTCTCATTATGGAAAGATCTTCACTGAATCAAAAGCCCTAGGATAACCCCAGAAATTACATAGCCAACATAAACTGTATCATTGCTCTGACTTTGTGAGCATGTGTGGCCTACCATTTTGAGGCTGAGCCAATGTTGCTCCTAGACCTTTCCGCAGCTCTAGCATGGCAGAAATTTCACAAACTGACTTGTTGGAAAGGTGGCATCCTATGACGGTGCCACGTTGAAAGTCACTGAGCTCTTCAAGTTTTATTCACAGTACATTTGTGTTAGACTAGCTGTGTTTCTGTCAGGTTTCTGTACTGCACATATGATGGTAGAGTGTGCAAAGCAAATGTGCACCCGTTTGATACAAATCATCATATCATTCTGCCAGGTAGGCCAACTTTGCAGTCAACATTTAATTGGGAAGGTTTTGGGGGGAAATTACTTCCAACATGTAATGAGAATTTTATAGAGCCAATAGACTATATAGCTTACCTTTACAGGTGTTAACTTCAGGCTGACTACCTGCGTCTATTGTGTTGCAATGTCCCATAATTGTCCAAATCAACTTGAATATCGACTAAATTAGTTTTGCAGGGACACAATTAGAAAGGAAGGCTACAGCTACATGTTTTCCTTGTACTGTTTGCAATTGACATATTATCATTTTAATTCCCATTATTCTATTAATTAAGGAATAATGCCCTCAGAGGCCAGTGTTTGGAGGCTGGCAAACAGTGCCAATATATCCTCCAAACATCAGCTTCTCGGGCAGTATCACTTAATTCATAGAATCATGGGAATCAAAATCATATTTTGTGATTTGCCAACAGTTACCAATATATTCAAATAATGATTGACATATTTTAATTACAAACATTATTTTGATGAATGTACTCATACTATTTCATCATTCCACAAGATATAGTCCCTACACAAATCTAGGGTTGCTGTACTTTGGAATATAAGCATTAAGACACATGAAATACCCAAACATACGTTAAACAACCACACCACAGTACAATACTATAATGCATTTAAAATAGCCACACTCTATACAATATTACTTTATCCTACAATATAATATCAGACACATTCTGTATATCCCACCTGGTGATAATGGGCTGCGTCAGCCAAACCCAGATCCCCCGCCTAAACACTGGCACAGGATCTGGTCTGACCAGTCGAAAGACCACTGTTGCAAAACATCAGAACGAACGCAGCCACTGACTCACTTCAATATCTAATAGAAAATCATACACCCAACAAGACAAACAGAGCGCTAGTGGGCAAAAAAAATATCATTTTTTTTAAAACAACAACAAAAATAGGGGGTTAACTAAAGCTTGATAGGCTACACATCATAATAATCTGTTCTGAAAAGGGGTCAGAGAAAGGGGGTAGTAGAGCTTCTCTAACGTTTTTCAATGTGATATACAAAAAAAAAGTATTTAGTCAGCCACCAATTGTGCAAGTTCTGCCACTTAAAAAGATGAGAGAGGCCTGTAATTTTCATCATAGGTTCACTTCAACTATGACAGACAAAAAAAAAAATTAAATCCAGAAAATCACATTGTAGGATTTTTTATGAACTTATTTGCAAATTATGGTGGAAAATATGTATTTGGTCAATAACAAACGTTTATCTCAATACTTTGTTATATACCCTTTGTTGGCAATGACAGAGGTCAAACATTTTCTGTAAGTCTTCACAAGGTTTTCACACACTGTTGCTGGTATTTTGGCCCATTCCTCCATGCAGATCTCCTCTAGAGCAGTGATGTTTTGGGGCTGTTGCTGGGCAACACTGACTTTCAACTCCCTCCAAAGATTTTCTATGGGGTTGAGATCTGGAGACTGGCTAGGCCACTCCAGGACCTTGAAATGCTTCTTACGAAGCCACTCCTTCGTTGCCCGGGCGGTGTGTTTGGGATCATTGTCATGCTGAAAGACCCAGCCACATTTAATCTTCAATGCCCTTGCTGATGGAAGGAGGTTTTCACTCAAAATCTCAGAAAAACAGACCCAAAGCATGATGTTTCCACCCCCATGTTTCACAGTAGGTATGGTGTTCTTTGGATGCAACTCAGCATTCTTTGTCCTCCAAACACGACGAGTTGAGTTTTTACCAAAAAGTTATATTTTGGTTTCATCTGACCATATGACATTCTCCCAATCTTCTTCTGGATCATCCAAATGCTCTCTAGCAAACTTCAGACGGGCCTGGACACGTCTGGCACTGCAGGATTTGAGTCCCTGGCGGCGTAGTGTGTTACTGATGGTAGGCTTTGTTACTTTGGTCCCAGCTCTCTGCAGGTCATTCACTAGGTCCCCCCGTCTGGGATTTTTGCTCACCGTTCTTGTGATCATTTTGACCCCACGGGGTGAGATCTTGCGTGGAGCCCCAGATCAAGGGAGATTATCAGTGGTCTTGTATGTCTTCCATTTCCTAATAATTGCTCCCACAGTTGATTTCTTCAAACCAAGCTGCTTACCTTTTGCAGATTCAGTCTTCCCAGCCTGGTGCCTGGTCTTGGTCTTGGCCATAGTGGAGTTTGGAGTGTGACTGTTTGAGATTGTGGACAGGTGTCTTTTATACTGATAACAAGTTCAAACAGGTGCCATTAATACAGATAACGAGTGGAGGACAGAGGAGCCTCTTAAAGAAGAAGTTACAGGTCTGTGAGAGCCAGAAATCTTGCTTGTTTGTAGGTGACCAAATACTTATTTTCCACTTTCATTTTGTCTGTCATAGTTGAAGTGTACCTATGATGAAATTACAGGCCTCTCTCATCTTTTTAAGTGGGAGAACTTGCACAATTGGTGGCTGACTAAATACTTTTTTGCCCCACTGTAAGTACTGTATTTTTCCCACTTCCCAAAGAAAAGTGTCCCTCTTTGTATTAGTCGAAAATATAATCTGTCAAGCTGCTACCCTGCTAAGTAAGAGGTGCCATTCTCCTAAAGTGGGAGTGTGAGCTGACTTCCATTGTTGAATTAGTAACCTTCTACCTAACACCCCTGCAGGTTGGACCCAGTCCTAGTCTGAGGTGGAAAGGTCCTCAGTAGAGGAGGGGTCTCCCAGCATTTATAGCCAAGGACAAAATGGGACCTGGAACCCTACAACCTTCAATGCTTTCATGTACCTGTGACCAGAACTCTTGAGCTGAGGGACATGTACAGGTGGGCCCTCTGCAAGACATCTCCAGCAGTCAGCGTTGTCTTTTAACTTGGCCCAGCGGAGCTGGGAGGGTGTCCAGTATATTCTGTTGATGACCTTAAAGGGAATGAGTCTGGTTCGAATTTCCTTTAACGTTTTCCTGGATTTTTTTGGGATGCCTGACCATTCTTTTTCTGAGAAAGAAACCTCTAGATCAGCTTCACATACCATTTTTGAACGAAGAGGTTTCCGAGCACTCCTTTAGTAGCAGGCCATAACAGAGCGAGGCTTCGTGTCCCTTGTCGTGAAGAGAAAGGATATGTGAAGGAACGTTACCACAGGGAGAAGTGCCAGAGGGTCCAAAGGTACTTCTAAGTAAACTCAGAATTAGTGAATGTCTCCAAAATTGTTGCCAAATTCCTCCTTTCAGAGGATAGGGACCAATGCGCTAGATGTCTCAGACTAAATGCATAATTGTAAAGCAATAAGTTGGGGATCCACAGTCCACCCTGGTCCACGGGTCTCTGAGGTTTTCGCAAAACGCATTTTAGGGCGTTTTCCATTCCACTAGATATTATTACACAGTCTATGCTACTCAAGGAAGTATTTTATAGGTTTTCTAATAGGGAGACCTTGCAGAATGTAGTTCAATTTTGGAGCAACGTTCATTTTTAAAATGTTGGCCTTACCCCACTGAAATAGGAAAAGGGGGGTCCACCTATCAATATTCGATTTTAATCGATCTAGGAGGGGCTCTGTGTTCAGACAGCTGGGGTGGAAATTATATACCAAGGTAGTTTAAGTCCTTGTCTGGTCACTTAAAGTTGCCTGCCTGAAACAGTGTTTCAGGGCAGTAGGAGTTCAGGGGGAGGGAGGGCTTATCCTGATCATTTAGAGAAACAATTGATAGTTGAGAGTAATGATGGGACAGATTTTCCTGGGTCTGAAACAAATAGCAATATGTAATCGCCATAGAGCATCAGTTTGTGGGTAGTTGGACCTATCTGGATACCAGGAAAGTTGTGGTCGAGACGGATAGCTGCCAATAATGGTTCCAGTGCCAAAACAAAAAGATGGGGACTAAGTCCGTAACCCTGTCTTGACCCTCGGTACAGGCGAAGCATGGTGAGATAAATCCATTTGTTACCACTGCTGCAGTTGATTCACTATATAACAACCGGATCCACATAATATCAACTAAGCACCTGACATTATCGGAAGAACTGTGATTGTGAATAAACCCCACCTAATCTGGATGGACCAGGGTGGATACAACCTTATCCAACCTGTTGGCTAGGATCTTTGGTAATACCTTTCGGTCGCAGTTAATAAGATAAATTGGTCTATAACTCTTACAGTTTGTTGGGTCCTTATCCTTTTTCAGAATAAGTGTGATAAGAGCTTGAGAAACAGTGGAGGGTAGCGAGCCACTATCCATAGACTCCTCATATGTGTAAAGTAACATAGGAACCATCTCCACCACAAATTGTTTATAAAATTCAAGGGTAAAACCACCTGGCCCTGGAGATTTGCCTGAGGGCAGATTTTGAATCACATCCACTATTTCCTCCACTGTTATGGGGGCCTCAAGAGAATCCTTTTGTTCACTGGACAGAGTGGGAAGGTTTAACTGGCTAAGAAAGGATTCAATTTCCCTGGGTTCTGCATTAGACTCAGAGCTATACAGACCTACATAAAAGTCCTTCAAAGTTTGATTAATATCTGTTGTTCTGGTCAGCAGTGAGCCCACCCGATCTCTAACCCCGGATTCTTCCACTTGTATCTGCTTCTCAAGTTCCAGTTGTTTGGCAGCGCTCTCCTTCTTTTTGTGTGTGGCATGTTGGATTATGTGGCGCCTAAGGAAGACCTTGAGAGCCTCCCAGGCCACCCCAGGTGATGGGGCAGAGTGTAGATTAGTCTCTTTATGCAAGTCAATTCAAGGATTCAAAGAATACCTGAAGTCAACATCTAATAATACACTGGAATTCAGCCTCCACCTACGAGATGTACTTTATTTACTAATGGGGACTATTCAGAGACTCACATCAGCATGATTAGATATCAGTATGCTCCCGATTGTGCATGAGAGGGTGAAGGAGAGGAGAGGGCTATGAGGAAATAGTCAATCCTAGAATAAACATGATGTGGGGAGGAGTAAAATGTATAGTCTCTTGTTGTATGATTAAACATTCTCCACACATCTACCAAACATAGAGCCTTACAGAGGCTATCTGATACCCCAACTGACATACGTGGGTGGGAGGGAGGGTGATGGGCTTCTCCGGTCCAGAATGGGATCAAGAACCTGATTGTAGTCTCCTCCCATCAGAATCGGATAATCACCCATCCCAGCCAGTCTGCATTATAGGTCCCCCAAAAAGAAGGATCATCTGTGTTGGGGGCATATATATTAGCCAGAATCAAAGCATGTCCCTGAATCTCAGCAAGAATAATAACTATCTGCACATTGTCCTCCTTAGAAACTTTAAGAAATGTAAATTGTAGATGTTTATGGACTAAAATTGCTACACCACTGCTCTTACTAGACCCAGTAGAAAAAGTACATGACAGCCTCTACACAGATTCTTGTACTCCATCTCTGTGAGATGCGTCTCCTATAGAAAATATTAATTAGCTGACTCATTCCCTTTGTGTTCAATGTTGAGAATCTCAGCCGCTTATTTCCGTCGGAAAGCATTAAATCTACATGTATGATGCGTTAAGCACAGCGTAGCCTTGGGAAGGGAAGAAGAACAAGACGCCACAAAAACAAAACAACAAAACTGAAATGGCGTGGTCATTAGTGAGCAGATCAAAACTATTTGGCACTCAACTACACTAAACATAGGTGTCACGCCCTGGCCTTAGTATTTTGTGTTTTCTTTATTATTGTGGTTAGGCCAGGGTGTGACATATGTGATTTATGTGGTTTGTTTTGTCTAGGGGTTTTGTAGTTTATGGGATTGTGTTTAGTTAAGTAGTCTAGGAAAGTCTATGGTTGCCTAGTGTGGTTCTCATTCAGAGGCAGGTGTTTATCGTTGTCACTGATTGGGAACCATATTTAGGCATCCATATTCTTTGGGTGTTCGTGGGTGATTGTTCCTGTCTCTGTGTTTGTTGCACCAGATATGGCTGTTTAGGTTTTTCACGGTTCTTGTTTTTGTATATTGTTCATTTTTCATCTTTCATTAAAGATGTATAAAGATAACAACGCTGCATTTTGGTCCTCCTCTCGTTCACCAGAAGAAAACCGTAACAGAATCACCCACTCTAACAGGACCAAGCGGCGTGGTGACAGGCAGCGGCAGCAGGAACAGCGAAGTCAGGACTATACGACTTGGGAGGAAATAGACAGGTGGGCGGTCGACCCAGGGAGAGTGCCGGAGCCCGCCTGGGATTTGCTGGAGCAGTGCGAGGAGGGTTATAGGAGAATGGAGTTGGAGAGCACGGCGGCGTGGATGGAAGCCCGAGAGTCAGCCCCAAAAATGTATTGGGGGGGGGCACACAGGGAGTATGGCGAAGCAAGGTAGGAGACCTGCGCCAACTTCCTGTGCTTACCGGGGGTCTAGAGAGACCGGGCAGGCACCGTGTTTTGCTGTGGAGCGCATGGTGTCTCCAGTGCGGGTGCATAGCCCGGTGCGGTACATACCAGCTCCTCGTATCGGCCGGGCTAGAGTGGGCATCGAGCCAAGTGTCATGAAGCCGGCTTTACGCATCTGGTCTCCAGTGCGTCTCCTTGGGCCGGCTTACATGGCACCAGCCTTGCGCATGGTGTCCCCGGTTTGCCTGCATAGCCCAGTGCGGGCTATTCCACCTCGCCGCACTGGCAGGGCGACCGGGAGCATTCAACCAGGTAAGGTTGGGCAGGCTCGGTGCTCAAGAGCTCCAGTGCGCCTGCACGGTCCGGTCTATCCAGTACCACCTCCACGCACCAGCCCTCCGGTGGCAGCTCCCCGCACCAGGCTTCCTGTGCGTGTCCTCAGCCCAGTACCACCAGTGCCAGCACCACGCACCAGGCCTACAGTGCGCTCCGCCTGTCCAGCGCTGCCAGAGCCTTCCTCCTCTCCAGCGCTGCCGGAGTCTCCCGCCTGTCCAGCGCTGCCAGAGCTTTTCTCCTGTCCAGCGCTGCTGGAGTCTCCCGCCTGTCCAGCGCTGCCAGAGCTTTTCTCCTGTCCAGCGCTGCTGGAGTCTCCCGCCTGTCATGAGCCGCCAGAGTCTCCCGCCTGTCTTGAGCCGCCAGAGTCTCCCGCCTGTCATGAGCCGCCAGAGTCTCCCGCCTGTCATGAGCCGCCAGAGTCTCCCGCCTGTCATGAGCCGCCAGAGTCTCCCGCCTGTCATGAGCCGCCAGAGTCTCCCGCCTGTCATGAGCCGCCAGAGTCTCCCGCCTGTCTTGAGCCGCCAGAGTCTCCCGCCTGTCTTGAGCCGCCAGAGTCTCCCGCCTGTCATGAGCCGCCAGAGTCTCCCGCCTGTCATGAGCCGCCAGAGTCTCCCGCCTGTCATGAGCTGCCAGAGTCTCCCGCCTGTCATGAGCCGCCAGAGTCTCCCGCCTGTCATGAGCCGCCAGAGTCTCCCGCCTGTCATGAGCCACCAGAGTCTCCCGCCTGTCATGAGCCGCCAGAGTCTCCCGCCTGTCATGAGCCGCCAGAGTCTCCCGCCAGCATGGAGCCGCCAGAGTCTCCCGCCAGCATGGAGCCGCCAGAGTCTCCCGCCAGCATGGAGCCGCCAGAGTCTCCCGCCAGCATGGAGCCGCCAGAGTCTCCAGTCAGCATGGAGCAGCCAGAGTCGCCAGTCTGCCAGGATCCGCCAAGATCCGCCAGAGCCGCCAGTCTGCCAGGATCCTCCAGAGCCGCCATTCAGCCAGGATCCACCATTCAGCCAGGATCTTCCAGAGCCGCCAGTCAGCCAGGATCTGCCTGAGCCGCCAGTCAGCCAGGATCTGCCAGAGCCGTCAACCTGCCTGAGCTTCCTCTCAGTCCTGAACTTCCTCTCAGTTTTGAGCCACCCCTCAGTTTTGAGCTACCCCTCAGTCTTGAGCTACCCCTCAGTCTTGAGCTACCCCTCAGTCTTGAGCTACCCCTCAGCCCGAGCTACCTCAGTCCCGAGCTGTCCCTCAGTCCGGAGCTGCCCCTCAGTCCAGTGGGGCCCTTTGTTAAGATTAGTAGGCCAAGGTCGACGGCGAGGGTCGCTAATCTAAGGACGCTAAGGAGGTGGACAAAGACTATGATGGAGTGGGGTCCACATCCAACGCCAGAGCCGTGGACAGATGCCCACCAAGACCCTCCCCTATGGATTTAGGTGTGCGGCCGGGAATCCGCACCTTTGGGGGGTACTGTCACGCCCTGACCTTAGTATTTTGTGTTTTCTTTATTGTGGTTAGGCCAGGGTGTGACATGGGTGATTTGTGTGGTTTGTTTTGTCTAGGGGTTTTGTAGTTATGGGATTGTGTTTAGTTAAGTAGTCTAGGAAAGTCTATGGTTGCCTAGTGTGGTTCCCAATCAGAGGCAGGTGTTTATCGTTGTCTCTGATTGGGAACCATATTTAGGCAGCCATATTCTTTGAGTGTTTCGTGGGTGATTGTTCCTGTCTCTGTTTGTTGCACCAGATAGGGCTGTTTCGGGTTTTCACGGTTCTTGTTTTTGTATATTGTTAATTTTTCAACTTTCATTAAAGATGTATAAAGATAACAACGCTGCATTTTGGTCCTCCTCTCGTTCACCAGAAGAAAACCGTAACAATAGGACCTGTGATTCGCTAACTAAAATGCGTCTGAAAAGACGGCACCATTGAGCTAAGAAGTGTCTTCGGAAAGTATTTTCACATTTTGTTAGGTTACAGCCTTATTCTAAAATGTATTAAACAGGTTTTTCCCTCATCAATCTACACACAATACCCCATAATGACAAAGCAAAAGCCGTTATTTAGAAATGTTTGCAAACTACAAAAAAATGTTTTACTGAAATATGACGTTTACATAAGTATTCAGGCCCTTTACTCAGTACTTTGTTGAAGGACCTTTGGCAGCGATTACAGCCTCGAGTCTTCTTGGGTATGACGCTACAAGCTTGGCACACCTGTATTTGGGGAGTTTCTCCCATTCTTCTCTGCAGATCCTCTCAAGCTCTGTCAGGTTGGATGGGGAGCATCGCTGCACAGATATTTCTTTAGGTCTGCGGGGATGTTCGATCAGGTTCAAGTCCGGGATCTGGCTGGGCCACTCAAGGACATTCAGAGACTTGTCCCGAAGACACTCCTGTGTTATCTTGGCTGTGTGCTTTTTTATTTCACCTTTATTTAACCAGGTAGGCAAGTTGAGAACAAGTTCTCATTTACAATTGCGACCTGGCCAAGATAAAGCAAAGCAGTTCGAAACACAACACAGAGTTACACATGGAGTGAAACAAACAGTCACTAATACTGTAGAAAAATGAGTCTATATACGATGTGAGCTAATGAAGTGAGAAGGCAAAAGGCCATGGTGGCGAAGTAAGTAAAATATAGCGAGTAAAACACTGGAATGGTAGATTTGCAGTGGAAGAATTTGCAAAGTGGAAATAAAAATAATGGGGTGCAAAGGATCTAAATAAATAAATACAGTAGGGGAAGTAGGGTTGTTGTCCTGTTGGAAGGTGAACCTTTGCACCAGTGAGGTCCTGAGCGCTCTGGAGCACATTTTCATCAAGGATCTCTCTATACTTTGCTCTGTTCATCTTTCCCTCGATCCTGACTAGTCTCCCAGTCCTTGTCGCTGAAAAACATATCCTGAGCATGATGCTGCCACCACCATGCTTCACTGTAGGGATGCTGCTGGGCTTCGTCCAGATGTGACGCTTGGCATTCAGGCCAAAGAGTTCAATCTTGGTTTCATAAGACCAGAGAATCTTTTCTCTCATGGTCTTAAGAGTCCTTAGGTGCCTTTTGGCAAACTCCAAGTGGACTGTCATGTGCCTTTTACTCTTCCTCAGATCTGTGACTCGTCACAATACTGTCTCGAAGCTCAATGCCAATTCCTTCAACCTCATGGTTTGGTTTTTGCTTTGACATGTACTGTCAACTGTTGGGGGTTTAAAAAAAAACTAAAAGTAAAAAACTGTTATTTCGTCCCTGAAACCTAGTTACTTAAGTTAACTTACAGGTAAAAACCGAACACTGTTATGATGAGTTGGGAGAGAAAGCATTGAACCGCGAATAACAAGAAGCCCCCTTGGAAAGCTATATAAAAGTGAACTCTTGCTGACAACAACTTAACAAATTAAGCACAGTCTCAGCTTTCCTAGCGATGTAACCAACAACATACTTGGTTCAAGTCTTTGCTGAATGCCTGTGCTACTGTCCCGCTATGCGTTCGCTCGCTACGGGCAGCCATCGGCACTTGCCAGCCAGCTCTCTTTAGCTAGCCAGCCATCACTCCATCCAATGTTCTCTCGTAGCCTGCTCACACGCGCCCCACACCAATGTTATGGCGAGTAGGGGTCAGTAACGGATAGTGAGGATGGGTAAGTGTTTGAACTGTCCCTTATGATGAACTTGACAGGGTGGTGAAAGTGCAAGGTGATGAGCTTGATGCTCCTTTCCAATAAATATCGAAGGGCTTATTCTGGTGACATAATGATCGATGCTTGGCAGCCATTTGACAAATTAAAATGATCTCGCTCTTGTAAATAATAATTTCATAATGTAGGCTATGACCACACTGTATCTGCAAGCTGTTGGCTAGAGCACTTGCCAATACCAGTGGGCACATTCGTTATATAACGCACAAAAGACACCACCGTGTCAAACAAACAAATTATCTGTGGCATTTACAAAAGTGTACCGAAACTTCCTGTTTCCATTACAGCTGTCGTGATTTTTTTTTATATGGACTGACTTCGCAAGAATAAATACTGGGGTTAGTGTGTCTTATTCTTAGACTCGCAAACCAGCCTGATCTCACGAGCTTACATGAATGGTCTGGTAATACAAGGCTACCTTATTCTTGTTTAGGATCAATAATGGTAGGACGAAATTAGAAGACTTGTGAGGGTGTGCTGCTGTGAATGACCACAAGGTGGTTCCCTGACATTGCACAAACAGAACTGGCATCAAATACACTGCTAAGACATTTGATTCTGCTATGATAAGCTGTTATATTTGGACAGTTATTGTCTTCCACCCGACATTTCAAGTGATCCTTAATTACATTACTGACGTTCTGATATTATGTTCTGACACGTTCTGATATTGTTTGTTGTCTCTTAATTATTGTTATTTATTTTTTTACATTTTGTTCTCAGACAACAGCTGCAGTAAGTCTGACAATGCCAACAATCTAGGTTCATATCATACAATCTCTTGTCCCATATAATTGGCATGTAGGGTTGTAGGGCCTACACCTTTGTCCCATATAATTGGCATGTAGGGTTGTAGGGCCTACACACTTGTCCCATATAATTGGCATGTAGGGTTGTAGGGCCTACACACTTGTCCCATATAATTGGCATGTAGGGTTGTAGGGCCTACACACTTGTCCCATATAATTGGCATGTAGGGTTGTAGGGCCTACACACTTGTCCCATATAATTGGCATGTAGGGTTGTAGGGCCTACACACTTGTTCCATATTAAATAGGCTTATGTATTATTAGGTTAGGTGCCTTCAGAAAGTGTTCACACCACTGGACCTTTCCCACATCTGGTTGTTACAGGCTGAACTGTAACCCCATAAAGTGCAATTGTGCTTTTTGAAATGTTTACTAATTCATTTTAAATGAAAAGCTTAAATGTTTTGCATCAATACGTTTTCAACTCTTTTGTTATGGCAAGCCTAAATACGTTCAGGAGTAAACATTTGCTTAATAGGTCACAAAATAAGCTGCATGAACTCACTCTGTGTGCAATAATACTATTTAACGTGATTTTTGAATGACTCATCAACTCTGTACGCCACACATACAAGTAAGTATCTGTAAGGTCCCTCAGTCGAGCAGTGCATTTCAAACACAGTTTCAACCACAAAGACCAGGCAGGTTTTCCAATGCCTCGCAAAGAAGCGTACTTATTGGTAAAGGGGTAACAAACAAACAAAAGAGGCCATTGTATATCCCATTGAGCATGGTGACGTTATTAATTACACTTTGGATGGTGTATCAATACACCCAGTCACTACAAAGATACAGGCATCCTTCCTAACTCAGTTGCTGGAGAAGAAGGACACAGCTCAGGGCTTTCACCATGAGGCCAATGTTACAGAGCTTAATGGCTGTGATAGGAGAAAACTGAAGATGGATCAACAACATTGTAGTTACTCCACAAAACTAACCTAATTGACAGAGTGAAAAGAAGGAAGCCTGTACAGAATAAATATATTCCAAAACATGCATCTTGTTTGCAATAAGGTACTAAAGCAAAACTGCAGAAATTAACTTCATGTCTTGAATACAAAGCGTTATGTTTGGGGCAAATCCAACAGAACACATCACAGGGTACCACTCGTTACATTTTCAAGCATGGTGGTGGCTGCACCACGTCAAGGGTATATGCTTGTCATTGGCAAGGAGTGCAGAGTCCTAAAAAAAAAAACTAGAGGTAAACCTGGTTCAGTCTGTTTTCCAACAGACACTGGGAGACAAATTCACCTTTCAGCAGGACAATAATCTAAAACACAAGGCCAAATATACACTGGAGTTGCTTACCAAGACGACATTGAATGTTTCTGAGTGATCTAGGTACAATTGTGAATTTTATTGGCTTGAAAATCTATAGCAAGACTTAAAAATGTCTGTTTATCAATGATCAACAACCAACATGACAGAGGTTGAAGAACGTTTTTAAGAATAATGTGGAAATATTGTGCAATCCAGGTGTTGAAAGCTCTAGGAGATTTACCCAGAAAGATTCACAACTGTAATCGCTGCCAAAGGCGATTCTAACAGGTATTGACTCAGAGGGTTGAATACTTTTCTAATCAAGATATATTAGTGTTTTCTTTTTCATGTATTTCTTAGAAATGTTAGAATTCTTCTTCCACTTTGACATTACAATTAAATACATTTGAATCCCACTTTGTAACACAACAAAATATGGAAAAAGTAAAGTGGTGTGAATACTTTCTGAAGGCACGGTAAAAACAAAAGAAACATTTAAATAATGTGTAGTTTGGTAATTAGGCCTTCAAATTATTACTGGCCATTGGTGGACATATTGGATTATTGTTCTACCATGCTGAAAAATATCGCCAAATATAATAATCTGGCCTATGTCTTGCAGTGTGATAGGTCATTCTGCAGTGTAGAATTATGTTTTATAAATAGTCAATTAAATCTGTTTTCATTTTAGTTGTTCCAGTATGCTAGGCCCTATAGTGAATTGTAAAGACAGAAAATCGTAAATTATCTTATAATTAAAACCATATGCGCCTTTGTCTCATTCTCCTAACTTCCAGTAAATTCTCTGTTGAACTTCATTGCGCTATGTCAGGAAAGATTCACACGTACAATTCCACAATACCATATAAAAGAAAAACACATCATGGATAAAGAGAAAATAGTTTTGAAGTTTAGGCCTACTGTTGATTAGTACCCATGACCGCTATTGTTGAGGATATTACAGATTTGCATGTCGGTTTCAAAAGGAAAGCTGTGGATTGGAGGCACGCATATGAATGTTTATTATATTCTGCCGAACAACCGGCAGGCAGCCTTCTGTGTCAGATACAGCATTTCCCTAATATTTGTCTATACATTGGATGGCAAAACATACAGTTGAACTGTCCTAAGAGTTTGTAAACAAATGACCAAAAGTTTGAGAGAATAATTAAAATCACTTTAGTAACGGATTATATGTTAAGTATGCCTTTTAAATGACAAAGTACGCTTGTGGAATGTAGGGCTAATCGTCCTACAAAGGGTAACAAATAAAATGCTTAATCCAACTCAGGCATAAAGCATTGAAGTGGTGTTGGCTAATTATGCAATAAGGCCCGAGGTGGTGTGGTACATGGCCAATATACCACAGCTAAGGGCTGTTCTTATTCTCGATGCAACGCTGGCCATGTATCACAAAATTCCGAGGTGCCTTATTGCTATTATAAACTGGTTACCAACATAATTAGAGCAGTAAAAATAAATGTTTTGTCATACCCATGGTATACGGTCTGATATGCCACGGCTGTCAGCCAATCAGCATTCAGAGCTCGAACCACCCAGGCCCTGGTGGACTAAAAGTGTATATCATAGGCTATAGACAATAAATATATGCTTTCTAATGAAATATTATGGAAAGGTAGGCAGGCCCTATATACAAGATAGCCTATTGCAGGGGTGTCAAACTCATTCCACAGAAGGCCGAATGTCTGCGTTTTGTTTCTTCTTTCAATTAAGTCAACCACAAATACCTTACTAATTAGTGACCTTAATTCATCAATCAAGTACAAGGGTGGAGCGAAAACCCGCAGACACTCGGCCCTCCGTGGAATGAGTTTGACATATATGTATATATGCAACGTTTCAATAACATCTGTTTCCAAAAAGAAGTGAACATTCCAACTGTATGAACAAAGCGCATCGTTAGTTCCAAAGGCATCGCCAACCCCCAGACAGCCTGCGTGTACAGGTGACTGACTACATGGTGTGAGTTATGAAGTGAGTTGAAGCTGGCTAATTAAACGCTGCATGGTCAAAATAATGAGGATAAATCCTCCATCGAATGGATCTGGATGCTGGCCTATGGATAAATGTATTGACGTTAGGACACAGATTGTGTGTGTGTGTGTGTGTGTGTGTGTGTGTGTGTGTGTGTGTGTGTGTGTGTGTGTGTGTGTGTGTGTGTGTGTGTGTGTGTGTGTCAGATAGTGGGAGAGATATCAAACTATCATATTTTATTTGCAAACAAATTCACCGCATCTAAAAAATATGCCACCTAACAAATGCCCCTCCAATAGCTTACTAGGCCTGTAGGCTTATGTTCCTTTCACAGCCACTGCGCGATGCATCATTGATGTGTAACAGCCGTTTTGGAACACCTTGTTCTCTGGATTTGTCGAGTAAAATGTGCTTGTAGTCTTCATGGTGATTGAACATTTAAATTAATAATTTGATACTGCAGAAACGGCTTTTTCCGGACCATTTCCCGTTAACGTATCCAAAGACGTTTACATTATAAAAGCTACATCCATATCTCCGCGGTAGAGGATCCGGCTCCAGAAGGCTACATGAAAGGTGATATGAATTACAGAACGTTAAACCGTCAGTAAAGTAATCTGTGTAAATGGCGTCTCCGAGGACCCTGGTATTATTCAGTGCGCTTTATGAGGACCCTGAGAATGAAGTGCTTCTCCCATGCCTGTATTTGAGCCTCAGCCCCGTGCACTTTTTTGATTAATCCTCCTGCGCGGGATTGGTGACAGAGCTTTTGACTGGCTTTTTCCTCTGTTCCGTGTGATGGACGCCTAGCTGATCAAGCGGAATGAAGAGTAATTAAAAGCTATAAATTATCCTTAGCAGTCCCTCTCAAGGCGTATCTTTGCAGGCAAGATAACAGTCCCTGCGCCCATTTACCGTCTGAAAAGAATTGCGTCTCACAATGGCTACTTAGCAAAATGGAATAGTGATAGTGTCCTAATTTAAATGTAATTAAGTACCAGCAAATGGCTTGTCGATAGAGATTTCAGCTCTGTAGGCCCAACTGAAATAAAACAATGTGGGCTGAACGTATGATTGCGTTGCATCTGCATGGCCTACACGCTAGTCATTATAATTCTTAATTTGTTTTGAATTAATGTTTCGGTGTGTGCGTGCGTGTGGCTGCTCCTATAATGCCATTACACCTATAATGCCATTACACCCCACAGACAGGTGTGTTAGTGGGCCTATACATAATAAAGTTTTTTTTTGTTTTATGGATAAACAAAGAATCGAAAGACGGTATAGAACACGGGCTCATGTTGTGGACATAACCATGCATAAATCAAAACACATCATGGATCACTCATCTGGTTATGCTTGTATTTGATTATGGGCGAAAACCACTCATCTGGTTATGTCTGCACATTTGTTTGTGGGACCAAGGCACACGTGAATTAAATTAGCCTGCATATATCAATATTTACACACACACACACACACACACACACACACACACACACACACACACACACACACACACACACACATATATATATACATATACAATCAATATACCTATATATTAAAAATCAATTAATGAATTATGCGCTTTCACCACTTTGTTTAGAGTAGCATTTGTGCATGCATAAGCCCATTTAGCGTTCTAATAATTTGGGCACATATCATAAAGATAAATATAACCTATAAAAATGCGACGTATGTGGGCTATACGCATTTGCAATTGTATAATGTGTATACATCCGTATAGTTTAGGCCTACTACTATGATCTCGGTCTTGGGTTTTCATAAAACCCATATTTGGTACCACCATAGCCTACTTACCCAGAGATGCGAGACTTTATTGGATGTCGTCTCCCGTGTCCAAAAGTGTCTCAGTCATTGATTGGCCCACTGCACGTTCGAAGGGGTTCACGCGCTTCCGGTTAGTGTGGGAAACGTGTGGGAGAAGCTGAGTGATGTGAGGAGTTAGTGAAGATCGAACTGTCATATAGACAGTGGTGAAAAGCTCGTGGCTGCGAGAGGAGCGTGCGATTCCTTGTCAGTCTTGTCATAGTCGACTACCATGACACGTTGGTGCGCGTTACGCACGAGGGATGTCAACAATTTAGAAATCAATATGTGCACCAAATCAGAGAGGGAGTAATTATCCTTTAGTGTGCACCGTATAACTTCATTCTTGTCATATTTGGATTCAAATACACACAAACAAGTGGAATTGGTTGGGAGCCTGCAACCATTTTCAGTGATGGAGGGGCAAAGGGATGTACACAGCCCGGAGTTGAGTGAAGGGGAGAGCGTTTCTCCTTCTCCAAGTCTGCCTTCGCCACCCATCCTGCCTCTCCAAGCAGCGCAGCAGGCGCACAGAACCACCAACTTTTTTATTGACAATATTCTACGGCCAGATTTCGGCTGCAGGAAGGAGCAGGGCTTAGGTGCGAGGGAGAGGTCGCAGACTTCCAGCCGAGAACGCGCCCACCCTTTGGTCGCCAGACCGACTCATCCTGGAACGCCATGCCAGGACTCCAATTGCAGCAGCGACAGCACTTCTTCCTCCTCCTCGTCCTTGGCCTTGTCTCCAACCCCCAAAAAGAGCACCTCGTCCTCGAAAGCCAACGACAGCTCCGGAGGTAGCACGCCCAAGTTCGGCGAGAACACTTCTCCTGTTATGGTTGTGAACGGCGTTAGTGGCGGCGCAGCGCCCTCCCCCGAGTCCCAACCGCTGCTGTGGCCTGCCTGGGTGTATTGCACTAGATACTCGGACAGGCCCTCATCTGGTGAGGCAATAGTTTTTTAACAATTTTATAAATGCGCAATAGTCCAATTGCAGAAATAGTAGTATTTCCTCAATATGCTTGTATTTGATGTGTTTGAAATTAATTCATACCTTTATTTGTGAAATAAAAGTGTATTTTATACTCTCTTTTCGCACTGTGATGAAGGGCAAAATATGTAGGCTATAGTGCAAGCTTAGTGGTCCTGTTACTGCATGAAAATAATGACTGACTGAGTGCAAAATATAGGCTAACAGACTCAATCAATGTTCAACTGGAATCAAACCTTCTCCATTTTAAATGATGCTATAAGCTATTATTTGTAAAGAATCCTTCATTTATTACAAAAAAATACAAGGAACAATAAAGCACATATAGGCCACTTGGACAATTGTGTGTTGAAATTATACATAAATACTGTATATTTTGTCATTTATATATTGATCTTGAGTAATGTATTGATTTGATGCTATTCAAGATAGTCTACCAATATCTGTCATTCACGTGGTGCAAGTTGGAAAATATTCACTGATTGGCTTAGTTGACTGATAGACTTAGTCTAGCATGTGCACAATCTACCAATAAAGTAAAATGAATGGAAACAGTGAACAATCGAGTAGTTTGTTTTCAAGAGCATATTTGAGAACATATCAGAACATGTTAACAACATGTCGTTGATGACTGTGTGGCCCAACATTTCACTCTTCGTATTTGCAAGTGAAATCTTGATCCCATGACCACTGGTTGCATCTTGTAGGTTAAAGGCCTCCAAAAAAAAAATCCTTGCAGATGTGACATCTTTTAAAAGAATGTAACTTAAAATTAGAACATACTCCATGAATTGAATTGAAAGAGAGATACAGTTCTTACATTTGACATAATACAACTGTAGGCTCATATACGTGTATATTATTCATAACCTACAATCATTTTAATGGACCGTTTTCAATATATTTTTAAATCTCAATGAGACTATAAAAATCAAGGTTGAATATAATTAAGTTAAAGAAGGTGCACTTGAAAAAACGAGAACCTGGAAAATAATCTCATTGCTGTCGGCATATTGAATTAATTAACCATTTTGACTGTCTTGATAGAGGATGTATATTATCTGTGTATGGACTTGGTGTAATTCTCCCCGCGTACCCGTGTTAATCAATAGCAGCCTAGGCTACGTTAACTGGTAAGCATGCACAATGTTTATTTTGTTTGGGCTAAGAAAGTCCAATGGTTCCAATGGTGTTTTGGCATGTGAATAAATTAGCTTTTCATAATTAAAATACACTTGTCCAAAAGACTGCGTTTTATATTTATTTCATTAGGTAAGTCGGTTAAGAACAAATTCTTATTTACAATGACGGCCTACCGGGGAACAGTGGGTTAACTGCCTTGTTCAAGGGCAGAACGACAGATTTGTATCTTGTCAGCTCGGGGATTCGATCCAGCAAACTTTCGGGTTACTGGCCCAACGCTCTAACCACTAGGCTACCTAAAGTAGGTATTGACCAAATCATTGCAAAAATAATGACAGAGAATTTAAAAATAGGCCTATATGAATCAATATAAATATCAATAAAAAACAATTCACTGAAGATTTTGTATTTGTGTTAGAAAAAGAAGATAGGCCTAGCATCAAATAGCCTATAACTTAAAAAATAAATATTAACGGATAAATTATATTTCCTGTTTCCTATCATATTGTTGATTTGTGGCTGTTTGTTTGTATTTAGCCCCTGATAATGTTGTATATTTACATGTATACTGTAGCGTACCCATACGCACATAGGCCTATACCTAAATCTTCATTTTGGGCGAAATATTTTAACGTAAATTCAGGATATCTGAATGAATGCCTTCATTAGCCTATGTCAACAAAGCTAGAGATCACTGAGCTTTAATGATTCTATTTTTAGTAGGCTTTTGATCAATTGTATGCCTATAAAAGACACACTTGCCAAAAGTCCTAAAACGTGTATGTCGTAAAATTGCTCTAGTTGGCTTTAAGTTTTATGGTTTTTAAATTTTAACTAAATAATTATGATAGTCGACCCACAGCTACTTCACACAAAGGCCTGCCGCTGAGTGGACCTTACTCTTTTCAGTAGCCAAATGTTATTCACAGTGATTATTAAAGGCCTACCATTGGGATGGCCATAACGTTATATAGCCTACAGCAAATACTTACCCTATAATAACGTTTAGTTTATTATCGTTTATTATTAGTAGCCTACCATTATTACATTGTTTATTTTTATTATTATGAATATAGGATCATGGTTATTATTAGGGTACGTTGCTTTTATTATTTGGCTATTATTATGAAGTCTAACCTAAAATCCTAAATTTAATTGTTTCTGGGTGATGAAAGCTATAGATCTCTGGCGCTCGCTGAATATTTATATTCCCGTTTTTATTGTCGTCCCTACTGTAGGCCCAAGGACACGGAAATTGAAAAAGACGAAAAACGAAAAGGAAGACAAGCGACCCAGAACGGCGTTCACGGCTGAGCAGCTTCAAAGACTGAAGACGGAGTTCCAGGCCAACCGTTACATTACCGAGCAGAGGAGACAGTCTCTAGCCCAGGAGCTCAACCTCAATGAGTCACAAATCAAAATCTGGTTCCAGAACAAACGGGCCAAAATCAAAAAGGCCAACGGCTATAAGAACGGCCTGGCTCTCCAGCTCATGGCGCAAGGATTGTACAACCATTCCACCACCACCATTCAGGAAGACAAGGAGGAGAGTGACTGAGCCTTCGCTTGCCCCAAATGTGCTACAAACTCGGAAAACTATGGTGCAGGAGTCACCTTTTGGGGACGAAATATTTGTGGATAGTCAAGGCTAGTGTAAAATATGTTCAATTTGTTGATAGGCTTGTGTATGAACATAAACGATACAAATATGCATACAAGCTACGAACATGATGGAAAATGAATAGCCAAAAATTAGACTGTATAGATAATTTAAGGAGAAGGGGATACAGTACTACTCACCCTGCACTTGGATAATGATATGATTGCTATCTTTGTCGCTTTAGGCCTAATGTGTGATCTCTCTCTTATATCAAACCTCGGTGAATTTACAGACTGCGTGATCTGCCACTTCAAGCCAAAGATTTTATCGAAATAACAGCCTGAAAAAAAAACATCTATGAATCTCTCTCTTATAGACTATACTTTCTTCCTGAACTGCGAGTCCCTAACAATCAGTAGGCCACTGTTTTTTTTTTTCGTTGCCTGCCGCTTGATGTATTGCCTCAACTACGTGTGGGCCTGAAAGATTGGCCTATATGACTCATCTCGTGTTGGATTCGCGATATCTTGGAATACCACAACGAAATATATGTGATCTCCCTCGACAGTTAGAGGGAGTATGGGAGTATATTATCTACTACATCTAAACCATGTTTCCAAATTAACATTTTTATATTGGAAAAAAGGCAACACTACTCTGTTTTTGTATTGTGCACTACTCTGTGCAATAGGTTCAAGGATTAAATTAATAAATCGTAGTGTCTATGGAGTTGGTTTACAGCTCATTGATTCAAGTGAGTGGGGTCACTGTATCCATATTCACATGGTGTATTTTACAAAGGAACATTTTATTATGAGGCATGATGATATCAGGCCTGTTCAGAGCGTTGCAGGGCATGAAATTGCCTTGCCGTGCACTACTACATCTCTCACTCATTTCATTAACTTTTTGTGTTGCACTACAAAGATAAAACTCACCATTTGCTCGTGTAACGAATGAGAGCCAGTCAGAGCACGCGGCTCAAAGTGCGGCTGGATTCATAGGTCACGGTACTCTCTTCAAGATCATGCGCACGGTCTGTGTGCACAAGGTTGGGTCCACGAGTATGTAAGATCTCTTCCTTTTTCACTTTAGGCCTATATTGCAGGTAAATAAAAAATGACAATAACATTATTAATGACAATTATACTCAGAATGACGTGCCTTATTCTTGCATTCTTGTAGCTATAACATTTCGATTAAAACATCTTCCCAAACATTTGGATATTATAGCCTGATCAGTTGAAAATAAAATATTAATTTGAATTCTGACCTGCTCACAATATAGAGCTGCGTCTTATCTAAACGGATGAAAACGAAGAGCAGGTAAATAGCCTTTAATGAAGTCCATAAAACTCAATAGGAAACGCACCCTAATGGACTAGATCACATTTTAAGCATAAGGTGTTCTTTCCTTTTCCGGGGATAAACGGGCCCAGATAAATAATAATACATTTTGTTCTCCGTGCAGAGCACTCTTTGCACTGCACTTTTGTACAAATGTGGCTTATTTTTTGAATAAAGAGAACCAATAGCCCATACAATACATCTTATAGGCTTATAACAACGATGCATGAAGGAGACTATTGACACGCAACCTCTACTAGCCTATTCACCAGGAATGTAGGCCGAAGGCTGTCGTAAACATAATAAGTAAACTGTAGCCTATAGATCGTTTTACAATTATGAGCAAACGGACAAATATTCAGTTCTCTCTCTCACTCTCTCTCTCTCTCTCTCTCTCTCTCTCTCAATTCAATTCAATTCAAGGGGCTTTATTGGCATGGGAAACATGTGTTAACATTGCCAAAGCAAGTGAGGTAGATAATATACAAAAATTAAATAAACAATACAAATGAACAGTAAACATTACACATACAGAAGTTTCAAAACAATAAAGACATTACAAATGTCATATTATATATATATATAGGCCTATGCGTTGTTTCTGTCTTCCCGTTGTCAATACATTTTTTGTAGATAATTTGGGATCAGTACATTGCCTACTTTACATAAGGAGGGCTGCCTGAATTTGAGACACTGTAGTCTAACAATATTCAGATGAACATGTTTTGCCAGTTGATGACTGCCTGTTGGTTACCGGATGATTTAAACCAAACAAGTAATAATACAAATAAAACTAATAATAATAATGAAAACAGGACAATTAGTACGTTTTCCACTGAACTATGACCATTGGTGACCTAGGCCATGTCTATCTAGTTTATCTTATAGCTAACCGGAATTGAAGGTAAACATGCCCGAAGTAAATTCATCCACAATCTTTGATTTACAATTGACATATTTATTAATGTTTTTGCAAATTTGCAAATTACGTTTCCCCCCCCTGCCCATTCGAAATATGCCAAAATCTTTGCTTAATCGAGCGTTTTTAATTAGGGCCTACACCCTGCTTTCTAAATTAATTTAAATAATCTTAATTTGAATCATATTTTGTTTTACTAATATTTGAATTTACATCATCAAACGAATGGTTTATTATGGTAGAAGAAAGTGACTGTTCTTATATTATTTTCCAATCTGAGTTATAATCATACAGGTAGGCTACATAATCATACAGGTAGAATACATAATCATACAGGTAGGCTACTTATCATACAGGTAGGCTACATAATCATACAGGTAGGATACATAATCATACAGGTAGGCTACATAATCATACAGGTAGGATACATAATCATACAGGTAGGCTACATAATCATACCGGTAGGCTACATAATCATACCGGTAGGCTACATAATCATACCGGTAGGCTACATAATCATACAGGTAGGCTACATAATCATACCGGTAGGCTACATAATCATACCGGTAGGCTACATAATCATACAGGTAGGCTACATAATCATACAGGTAGGCTACATAATCATACCGGTAGGCTACATAATCATACCGGTAGGCTACATAATCATACAGGTAGGCTACATAATCATACAGGTAAGCTACATAATCATACAGGTAGGATACATAATCATACAGGTAGACTACATAATCATAGGCGGCAGGGAAGCCTAGTGGTTAGAGCGTTGGACTAGTAACCGGAAGGTTGCAAGTTCAAACCCCCGAGCTGACAAGGTACAAATCTGTCGTTCTGCCCCTGAACAGGCAGTTAACCCTGTTCCTAATAAATAAAGTTAAAATAAAAATACAGGTAGGCTACATAATCATACAGGTAGGCTACATAATCATACAGGTTAGCAATGGTACATGTTTATTAAACGCCCACAATGTGTGTCTAATTCATACTGTAATTTCAAATAAACAATAATAGGCTATCTAAGTAGGCCTAAATTGTTTTCCACTTGAGCAGAGTTTTTTTCATTAGGTTATACAGCGAGAAATTCACGATAACTATATTTTCCTTGAGCCACCATCTTGTGATTTTTCAAAATGTATAGCACTAGAATATGATGTATTTAGACCAATATATTGATGGATGCAATGATCACAATACGTTTTTATTAAACATCGGGTATGCTATAGACAAAAAACAAAAGGAAGATATTTTTTAAATAATCATAGTTTAGCTCTTGGACAATGCTGTGCGTGATGATAAAATGAGAAGGATGTCCCTCACCATCCATCACGCTTTTAGACACCTCTTCTCCTCACAACGGCGCTAGCCGTCTTATCAGCATTGCTATTACACGCAGTCTACAACTCACGTCGAACACAGTAGACTTTGTTGAGCTTAATAGACCGTATTGTTACAAATACTGGGATTGGGCCCATTTTCTGTGACAGTAGGACTACAGTGTAATTACTTTTGGCCAAATTACGTATCGAGTGTATGTCTTCCTGAAAAAATTACCTATTTCCGCTGGCAGAGGTCATCTGTCATCCACGATACTATGCCGGAGGATATAGGCTAAACCTCTGCTACAGTACAGTAGAAGCTCATAGTCTTCATGAAAATTGGCGTTTGTTCTTCAGAGTCATTCTGGATTTTGTCCAATCGAAAAGGTAACACTTTGTAAATTCCATTTGTCAGATTCAGAGACAAATGTTATGACGGCTGGGCTGGATCTCTGCCTGAGCTTGCTTCGTGTAGTTTGTCTGTTTTCTGAAATGCAGAGGTTTGTAGAGTGGCAAGTGGATCATGGACATAGAACCACTGTGCATACCACAAAGAGTAGGCCACAAAATAAAAAAGTTAACAATGTAGCAAATATAAATATTATGACAGAAATTCTATAATGATGCCTTAATATAATGGGGCAATGCTGATCAATTATTTTAGTATAATGTATTTTTGTTTATACAATATTTGAAACCACACCAGATAATATATCAGACAAAGGTGTATGTGTACGTGTTGGATCACAGATGGGGGCGCAAACAACAAAACAATGAACTCAATTAGCATTTTACCTCCAAGTAGCTTTAGGGATGTGCTGTGAGTGTGCTGTGTTTTTACATATTAGTTTGATCATGTGATGCAGGAAGACCCTAGGGTGCAGAGTGTCCAAAACACAGCCTGTCCTCCGGCTACAATACAGCTTTCATTTACATGCAAATGAAGGCAATAAACAGAAAACACAACAGAATCTCACTGCATTGTCTTCTGTAATGAACAATCAACTGGATGTTGCACTCAGTGTTATTACTCCGACCTATCAAAACACCCAAACTCTTATGCTTTCTGTTTTTTTCTTTTCTTATGCCCCATAAATGTGGGAGGGACTCTTGTGCTCCAGGTTGGCGTTGGACTTAGCCATAGAAGACAAGACAACAGACAGGAATGTCTGATAAAACCTGAGTGCAAACCTACAGGCCGAGCAGAGCTAATACAATGCTAAGACTGGGGTTGAACACGCTCGCACACACACACACACACACACACACACACACACACACACACACACACACACACACTTCTAAGATTGGGGCCGACACTTCTATAATCCTGTTTCAACACATCACGTTGAAGATATCCTCAGTGGCCCCGGCTCTAGAAACAGGACATTGGTCTGTTCCCACCATGTACAGTCAGTACCCCATAACTCACTCTACTTTAGTATTTTTGAACCTTGGGAGATACACAGCGTGACAGACAGACAAACTCACACGTACACGCACCTGCCTGTGCACGCAGACACACAAACACACATACACACACATGGAATGGGCAAACCATTGGGCAGACCCTATGCAATGAAAGGTTGTGTTCCTGAAGTCATGTCAGACAACCCCACATGCCTTCCTCTGTCTACCAGGCTGTGGACAAGTGGGCTGCCTGCATGTGAGAGGCAAGGCAGCAGTAGTGGTGAGAAGGACTGCTGGTGTTTTATCAGGATGAGTTAACAAAAGTAGCATTGAGATGTGGCCTATAGGCCTCCTACGCTGCCGCTTAGTGTATGCGTGTGTACGGTGTGTGTTTGTATATGTGTATGTGCTTGGCACACAGCCGTGTAAATCATACGCTATCGCATAGATTACAAGGTGGATATGAGCAGAAATGATGATGTCTTTGTGTGTGTGTGTTCAGGGATTTGTATAAATAGATACAGCCTTTTGGTTGGGGGTATTAAACCCCTCCCTGTCCCCATCACTCCTCCATTTCCTCCCTGGCCCACCATGCTAACCGGATTAGCCCACCCTCAGACAGACAAGGCTATGTAATGTAGAAGGACGTTGAGCCAGTTTGAACACACTGCTCACAACCGTGGACCGACTATTCCACGTATTCCAACTAGACAAACGTGATGATGTGGCTCAATATGACGTACTGTAATACACAACCGTCTTGTCTGGGACATTATGGTTTTAGACTAGCAGGTGGGCGATTGAATGTTATGTAAATACAGTGCCTTGCGAAAGTATTCGGCCCCCTTGAACTTTGCGACCTTTTGCCACATTTCAGGCTTCAAACATAAAGATATAAAACTGTATTTTTTTGTGAAGAATCAACAACAAGTGGGACACAATCATGAAGTGGAACGACATTTATTGGATATTTCAAACTTTTTTAACAAATCAAAAACTGAAAAATTGGGCGTGCAAAATTATTCAGCCCCTTTACTTTCAGTGCAGCAAACTCTCTCCAGAAGTTCAGTGAGGATCTCTGAATGATCCAATGTTGACCTAAATGACTAATGATGATAAATACAATCCACCTGTGTGTAATCAAGTCTCCGTATAAATGCACTTGCACTGTGATAGTCTCAGGGGTCCGTTAAAAGCGCAGAGAGCATCATGAAGAACAAGGAATACACCAGGCAGGTCCGAGATACTGTTGTGAAGAAGTTTAAAGCCGGATTTGGATACAAAAAGATTTCCCAAGCTTTAAACATCCCAATGAGCACTGTGCAAGCGATAATATTGAAATGGAAGGAGTATCAGACCACTGCAAATCTACCAAGACCTGGCCGTCCCTCTAAACTTTCAGCTCATACAAGGAGAAGACTGATCAGGCCCATGATCACTCTGGATGAACTGCAGAGATCTACAGCTGAGGTGGGAGACTCTGTCCATAGGACAACAATCAGTCGTATATTGCACAAATCTGGCCTTTATGGAAGAGTGGCAAGAAGAAAGCCATTTCTTAAAGATATCCATAAAAAGTGTTGTTTAAAGTTTGCCACAAGCCACCTGGGAGACACACCAAACATGTGTAAGAAGGTGCTCTGGTCAGATGAAACCAAAATTGAACTTTTTGGCAACAATGCAAAACGTTATGTTTGGCGTAAAAGCAACACAGCTGAACACACCATCCCCACTGTCAAACATGGTGGTGGCAGCATCATGGTTTGGGCCTGCTTTTCTTCAGCAGGGACAGGGAAGATGGTTAAAATTGATGGGAAGATGGATGGAGCCAAATACAGGACCATTCTGGAAGAAAACCTGATGGAGTCTGCAAAAGACCTGAGACTGGGACGGAGATTTGTCTTCCAACAAGACAATGATCCAAAACATAAAGCAAAATCTACAATGGAATGGTTCAAAAATAAACATATCCAGGTGTTAGAATGGCCAAGTCAAAGTCCAGACCTGAATCCAATCGAGAATCTGTGGAAAGAACTGAAAACTGCTGTTCACAAATGCTCTCCATCCAACCTCACTGAGCTCGAGCTGTTTTGCAAGGAGGAATGGGAAAAAATTTCAGTCTCTCGATGTGCAAAACTGATAGAGACATACCCCAAGCGACTTACAGCTGTAATCGCAGCAAAAGGTGGCGCTACAAAGTATTAACTTAAGGGGGCTGAATAATTTTGCACGCCCAATTTTTCAGTTTTTGATTTGTTAAAAAAGTTTGAAATATCCAATAAATGTCGTTCCACTTCATGATTGTGTCCCACTTGTTGTTGATTCTTCACAAAAAAATAAAGTTTTATATCTTTAGGTTTGAAGCCTGAAATGTGGCAAAAGGTCGCAAAGTTCAAGGGGGCCGAATACTTTCGCAAGGCACTGTATATAGTTTTGTTTAGCTTTTGTACTTTTTGATATGTCAAATCCATGCACATTACCCAAAAAGATGGGAAAGATAATTTGGCTTAATCCAACTGTAATTGAACACTATTCATCTAAGGATATATTGGATTCTCTTACAGATTTCCTCTTATGAATATTAGAAAAATAGTTATGGACCATAGAACAGATCCAAGACTGGGGAAACGGAGGAAAACTGTCATTTGAAACATCAGCAGTTAGTATGGACAACAATTTTGTTCATTTAAAAAATGTAATGACAGTCTGAATGATTAAATCAATTGTTTAATCGCCCATTAAAAGTTATTGCCTTTAAAAGTTTCACTGGGGTGTATTTTTCAGTTGCATCCCTCTATTGTGAATTATAACGCTTGGTTATGCATCTGAAAATAAAGTGATTGTTGGAGGTCAGAGGTTACATATCTGTCGTGTTGGCTGGATAATCTTATAGTATAGTGCAGTGTTCTGTTGCTGTGTCACTGAAGTGTCCTGGTTGGTTCTCTAATTTCAATTGTTGAGACAATAGAACCACTGGAAATATATTCCCACTTCGAACATCCAAAGCCAGAGAAAACCCAAACTCTACCATTTAATTTGTAAAACGGTTTCCTTCACTGTCTTAAACGTACAGTACGATATGTTGTAAAAAGTACTTTTCATCTGAAAGTTGACAGTCCTATGTTTTCTTAATCATAGGTCTGCAACCGTCTATACAGTCCCTTCTCAACAAGTTGTGTCTACACAAGAGTAGCCAGAAAACAAGTGTAAGCAAGCTTTCAGCAGTTTGTTTTGTCTTCTTATCTAAGTGCAATATAAAGTCGAATTTCACTTGGAATATAGTTATTGGATATGTGGATTATATTCTTAAAATACTCAGATTCACATCTTAACATAGCCTGAAGTGGTAATAAAACAAAACAACATCATCTTTCTGTTTTGTCTTTGGAAGACAAAAAACAAATCCTCTTCAAATGTCAAAGAGCTACTAGTATCTTGGTAGACACAAAATAGAAATTTGTACCTACATGTAAATAAATAAAAATATATAATGTTATTCCCCCATCACATATAAAGAATCATATCAAAATTATATTTATTGGTTTATTTCTACGTAAAAGTGAGAATCCTTTTTCAAAGTAAGAACACTTTGTTTCTCTAGCTATACAGCCAAGGCCACAGATGACAATGGCCATTAAGTATGAGATGATGTTAGCTAAATCATTTGATGAAAAGCATAAGTACAGAGTGCCTTAGAAAATGCTTTGTTGTTAACGGACAGTGTAAAGTCATCTTGCTTTAGTTGGAGTGAATCATTCATTGGAGAAGGGTATACTTGTATGATGCAATACATGATCAATAAAATACTGTTGCAAAACGTTAAAGACTCAGGTTTATTCATTTTATACAATCTATTATGAATTCATATGAATTCGTTACTCAATTATGAATAATTCATAAGACAATTATAATTCATAACACAATTGTAATTATGAATTGGTAAGTTGGTAGTTGATTGGTAGTTGATTACAAATATGATATTATCCTATGGCACCTTAAACGTGTCTTTGTCTCACTGTCACAATAGGTCAATAAAATAAACTATTCAGTCTAAGTGCATGACTGTTGAATAGCTATTTACAGTGTATTCAGAAAGTATTCTGAAGCCTTGACTTTTTACACATTTTGTTACGTTACAGCCTTGTTGTAAAATTGATTAAATCGTTTTTTACTCATCAATCTACACAAAATACCCCATAAAGACAAAGCAAAAACAGGTTTTTAGAAATGCTCCTAAAATGTTTAAAAAATAAAATAAATGAAATATCACATTTACATAAGTATTCAGACCCTTTCCTCAGTACTTTGTTGAAGCACCTTTGGCAGTGATTACAACCTCGAGTCTTCTTGAGTATGACGCCTCAAGCTTGGCACACCTGTATTTGGGGAGTTTCTCACATTCTTCTCTACAGATCCTCTCAAGCTCTGTCAGGTTGGATGGGGAATGTCGCTGCACAGCTATTTTCAGGTCTCTCCAGAGATGGTCAATCAGGTTCAAGTCCCGGCTCTGGCTGGGCCACTCAAGGACATTCAGAGACCAGTCTGAGGTCCTGAGCGCTCTGGAGCAGGTTTTCATCTGTACTTTGCTCCTTTCATCTTTCCCTCGATCCTGACTAGTCTCCCAGTCCCTGCCTCTGAAAAACATCCCCACAGCAGGATGCTGCCACCACCATGCTTCACCGTAGGGATGGTGCAAGGTTTCCTCCAGATGTGACACTTGGCATTCAGGCCAAAGAGTTCAGTCTTGGTTTCATCAGACCAGAGAATGTTGTTTCTCATGCTCTGAGAGTCTTTAGGTGCCTGTCATGTGCCTTTTACTGAGGAGTGGCTTCCATCTGGCCACTCTACCATAAAGGCCTGATTGGTGGAGTGATCCAGAGATCATATGTCCTTCTAGAAGGTTCTCCCATCTCCACAGAGGCACTCTGAAGCTCTGTCAGAGTGACCATTGGGTTCTTGGTTACATCCATGACCAAGGTCCTTCTCCGCCGATTGCTCAATTTGGCCAGGCAGCCAGCTCTAGGAAGAGTCTTGGTGATTCCAAACTTGTTCCATTTAAGAATGATGAAGGCCACTGTGTTCTTGGGGACCTTCAATGCTGCAGAAATGTTTTGGTACACTTCCCCAGATCTGTGCCTGGACACAATCCTGTCTCAGAGCTCTACGGTTTTTGCTCTGACATGCACTGTTTTGAGTCTCATAGCAAAGGGCCTTTAAAAATCTATTTTTGCTTTGTGGTACTGTGTGTAGATTGATGATATATATTTTTTTAAAGTAATCCATTTTAGAATAAGGCTGTAATATAACAAAATGTGGAAAAAGGGAAGGGGTCTGAATACTTTCCGAATGCACTACATATGTAAGGGGTGCGTACTGGCGGCAGAGAAGTCAGGCACAGGAGAGCAAAAACTGTGTTACAACGGCACAGTTTAATAATAAAATCACTGTAAACAAAACAATAAAATACAATGGGTACAAAACCCGTCGCACACCAGACATAACGTGCGCAAGCACTTACAATAAACAATTCCGGACAAGGACATGGGGGGGGAACAGAGGGTTAAATACACAACATGTAATGATGGAATTGAAACCAGGTGTTTGGGAAGACAAGACAAAACAAATGGAAAATGGAAAGTGGATCAATGGTGGCTAGAAGACCGGCGACGCCGACCGCCGAACGCCGCCCGAACAAGGAGAGGAACCAACTTCGGTGGAAGTCGTGACAGCATATAACAAATCATTAGCCAAAACTGTTTTCTGAAGAGTAGCCAACACATATGAATTTACTTCCTATAATGCATATCTTCACATATTTTTAACTAATGAATTAGTTTAAAGTGTCAAGTAAGTTTATTATATACAAATATTTGTTAAATAAATGTGATCATGTAGTATTATCCATAGAGTAATGTTTACCCTATTGGAGAATCTCAATTGGATTTCCTAAATTCCTCGCATCCTCTCCTCCGTCCTCTCTTCGCCTACTACTGAAAGAGGTCAAAATCAAAGAGAAGAGGAGGTGAGGCGAGGATATAAAACATGGAGGAGAGGAGCAAACTCCTCTGAATGAATTGACACTCTACTACTGTACTTATAGTATGGTGACCACTTGTCAGTTTCCGGGTGACGGAGTTATCGAGGAGAGGGCAGACTGTTGCCCAATCGCCCCATGACTGATGAACCCTGGATCTGAGAGCAGCACAGGGACACACACACACACACGTGCTCATCCCATGTGTTCTTCAAAGAGTTCAGGTTACAACTGGGAGGCATCTTGGGAATGGAGCTCGGCACAGACCGTGGATAACTGCTTTAACACAAGCCAGCATCATGTGTGGTCCCAACGGAATTCTCTCTGTGTGCATGTTTGTGAGTGTGGTGACAGATATCAGAAGCCAGTGCCAAATGTGGCCCAAAACTAATTGCATTGATATAAATGAATCCTAATATTTCATTGTCATATGAAGTTATTAGACATATTAAACTGTAGTGGGGACTACTACATTTGTGATTTTAAAAAACTATATGTATTAGTATGTGTGGAGCAGTTGGCTTTCACGACTGGTCATGTGGCTGTTGTGATGTCATCAGCAATAACTTTTGCCCAAAATGCATCTGGGCAGGGGTGAAAAAACCCATCGGTGTGTTTGTGTGTTTATGTGTGTGAATGTCAAGGTTTTCCTTCATTAACTGAAAGCTTACGGTGTACTGCCAGCTTATGGAATCAATGCCTGAGAAAACTTGTCATAATCATTCATTCTGAACTACAGTTTTTTTTTTGCCCTTTTGAAAAATTCATTTAACGGTGGCAGTGGCGCCTTAATTAAAGGGCCATTCCATGTAATTGGACAAGGGTGGGGATGGTCAATACATGGCTAATTAAGCATAGCTATGTCCTTTCAACTTTTCACTGGGCAGTTTACTGTTAAAGCACAATGCTTACAATAATTAATCCCAGTAATGACCTTGGTATATCTGATCATAATATAATATAATCACTGATGAATGATCTTGAGACTGATTCCCTGACCTGTCAATGTTTTTAATTTGCTGTTTTTGATTTTGCTATACTCTTGTGAATTCTATGGTTTTTACTAAATGACTTGTAGTTTTTCATGTTGTTTGTCTATCATTTTTGTAATGACTTGGTGCTGCCTATCTTGGCCAGGACGCTCTTGAAAAATAGATTTTAAATCTGAATGAGCCCTTCCTGGTTAAATAGAGGTTACATCAATTAAAATAAATATAAATAATGGAATGGTATCACACAACACGTCAGAACAAGCGCTACAGCCAAAGAACCGGCAGTCCACATAGGATAACCCTTTTTGGTTCCAGGTAGAAACCTTTCAGGTTGCATTTAGAACCCTCCGTGGAAAGAGTTCCACATGGAACCCAAAAGGGTTCTAACTGGAACCAAATAGGGGTTTTCAAAAGATGATCTTATGGGGACAACCAACCAATCCTTTTAGGTTCTAGATAGCACTTTTTGCTTCTAAGATGTATGGCATATTAGCAAGGGTTAGGCCTCCTCACAGTGGCTGATACTGGTGAGGGTGAGAAATGCATATAACTGAGGGATAGCAAATGCTTATACATCGCTCATTTCACACATCGGTTCTGTGCTCTTTAGCAAGGACTGAATGGTTCCTTTGTTGAACTACTATTTGTAATCTTCCCTCTTCTAGCATAGGGGGAAATGTGCAGCTTTACTCGAGACCTCCAGTGTGCACAGCTGGTCTGTATAATCTCACCCAGACACTGACTGATTAATTTACTGCAGGTGCATGGCCAGCCAAACCCAGCAGTCACTCTCTATCACCCTATTATACTGCAAGCTTGCCCAAGCCTTTACCATTCACTTTACTGTATGTTGTTCTAGATACAGCAGTCACACACAACCAAGACATGATGTGGAATTGGATGGCACCGAGCGGGGATGTCCGTGCTTTTTGGAGCGCATAGTCAGTCACATGAATGACAGTGGAATAACAAGCTAATTATGTTGGTTTGAAAAGTAAGACAGCACGGTCCATAGCATAATGTTGTACTGTATAAGAGTATATGACAACAAACACTTCAGACCACTCCTCTCTTTCCCCATCTGCCAAAGTGAAACCCACCCACCCAGACACTAGATCTAGACTCACAGGCCGATGAAGGTCTATCACTTTCTATCACTGTGCCTTGATGATACACTCTGGTTTAAAGCCCTGATCTATGAATACCAGTACATGTGCACCTCAAAGGTTGATAGACTGCCTCAGCCTCGGTGGTGGACTTGGAGTCTGCTCACACATGTGGAAGCCATTACACAGTTGCTCCTCTTTTGGTGTTGAGGAGAGAGAGAGAAAGAAAGGTCAACTACGTGTTTATGTGCCTTGAGGTGTTTGCGTGTAAACAGAGTAACCATATCGCAGATTAGTTTGTGGAGTTGTAAATCATGCTATTTCTCAGAGCTGGTCTGTTGTTCCTAAATTATGTTCTGGGTAATATGTGTTATTGACGATCGGACAGAGCAGAGGTTAAGATGAGAGTCTGTGTGGTCTGCTAACACCTTACATGTGTTTGAGAGGAACCTCTGCTCACAGGGCTGAGTCGAAAGGAAAAATACAAAGATATCCAATACGGGGGTCCATGTACTGTTAACAGCCCTTACGGAAAAAACTCCTGATTTCACATGTGGAAAATCACATGATTTCATATGTGATATTACCACATGGTTTGCACATGTGAAATGATGAGAAACCATGTGTTTTTGGGACACTTCACGTGATGATATTTCACATGAAGTTTCACGTGTGGATTTTCACGTGATCACATAACCTTTCACATGTGGATTCAAACGTTCACATGAGATTTCACAGGCCATGCCCTGCAAACAAAATGAGTTGTTAAGATATACAGGCCATGCCCTGCAAACAAAATGAGTTGTTAAGATACACAGGCCATGCCCTGCAAACAAAATGAGTTGTTAAGATACACAGGCCATGCCCTGCAAACAAAATGAGTTGTTAAAATACACAGGCCATGCCCTGCAAACAAAATGAGTTGTTAAGATACACAGGCCATGCCCTGCAAACTAAATGAGTTGTTAAGATACACAGGCCATGCCCTGCAAACAAAATGAGTTGTTAAGATACACAGGCAATGCTTTTAACGTGTAGTGTTCTCAACGTACATATCTGACACACATGACTACGCTGTGCATGTTAATTTAGGATTCAGATTTTCTGCCACGCCACCATGTCTGTGTTAGAACCTGATTTCACCTGTATTCCTACGCTTTGGACTTCAAAGTCAATCTCAGAGAAAAACTATTCTATTTATATTCATCATAGGGAGTCAAGAGGAACATTAAACAGAATAAAATGCCCCAACAACACTAGACAACTATACAGAAAACCCCTCAAATTGCTGAAATAAGTGAATGAAATCAATGATGAGAGAATAGTCAGAATAGCTGATACTGATATAACTGATACTAAAAAAGCTATTTTGCTAAATACAGAGATGTATTGTATGTATTTAATGTGTAGAAGAATGCTACAGACTTTGTGTTGCAGCAGAAAGATCAGTGTACCTCAAATCTAGAGGTGGGGTTATACTTTAGCTGAACAGTATACCACATACTTTATTAAAAGCCCCATACCATTTCATTTCATCACTTTACTTATACAAGTTTGGGATGGTTTGATCTGATGTGATGTTAATGTGTTAACATGCTACAACATCCTTTCACATGTGAAATGTCACGTATGTGTTCACGTGAAATGTCACATGTGAAGTGTTCCAAAAACATGCAAAATGTGACTTGAAATGTAAAATGTCATAATTTCACAATTAATCAACATTATCTCAAAAACCGACAGAAAATCCCGTGTTTCTATGTCAAACGGTTTTGTTATATTTCAGTCTTCTATGATGTATATAAAGTGTAATATTGGGATGCAAACTAAACATTTTATGCATTTAAAATCTATATCTGACATGGTGCAGGTGTCTTAATACTTTTGTTTTAAAGGAGATTTGTTTAAGACTACCAAGAAACTCTCTTTGTGACCCTGATTTAGCCCGCTGCAGTAAAATAAACTCTCTTTGTGACCCTGATTTAGCCCGCTGCAGTAAAAGGTTTTAAATTAAGGCAGCTCCGTACAGCAAATGGCAATGTCCGCTTTAGGTATAACGCCGGGAGCTGCTTGTGGATTTGACAGCTGTAACACTTCCATCTCCAAAACAACTGCTATGTGGGTGTCTGCTAGTGATATAATCTAGACCTAATTTAAACTTGCAAGCTTTTGGTCTGGAGTGCATTAATGTCAGAGCAGTGCCACCAGATGGTTATTTGTTACTGAGAACGTACGCTGAGTATACACAGCATTAATAACAACTGCTCTTTCCATGACATAGACGGACCAGGTGAATCCAGGTGAAAGCTATGATCCATTATTGATGTCACTTGTTATATCCACTTCAATCAGTGTAGATTAAGGGGAGGAGACAGGTTAATTAAGGATGTTTAAACCTTGAGACAATTAAGACGTGAATTGTGCACCATTCAGAGGGTGAATGGGCAAGACAAAAGAGTCCCTTTGAGTGGGGTATGGTAGTAGGTGCCAGGCGCACCGGTTTGTGTCAAGAACTGCACTTCTGCTAGGTTTTTCACAGTTAACAGTTTCCTTTGTGTATCAAGAATGGTCCACCTCCCAAAGGACATCCAGCCAACTTGACACCACTGTGGGAAGCATTGGAGTCAACATGGGCCAGTATCCCAATGCAACTCAATATTAGGGAGATGTTCCTAATGTTTGGTATATTCAGTGTATATCCACACACTCTCAAATGTAAGAGTATGGTTATGGTATAGTGTTGTTCCCTGGTGTACAAAAAGTGTAAAGGTACACATAAGGAACCTTCAGAGGTACACACAGGAACTCACATTGTACTGGTCTGTACCGTTTAGGGTACATGTGCGGATAACCTAGTATAATGGTACATTTTTCGACCCAATATATTACATTTAAAGCTGCGTTCGTAACCATGTGGGTGGGGGGGAATACCAGTTGGATGCATTTATGTGCTTTGAACTCATCAAGAAATGCCAATTGGAGATCAAAAACCACATCAACAGATTGCTTTTTATTAATAATGTTTTGTTGTTACTGCCGGAAATGCTGTTAGTGAGGTCATTTCCTTAGTAAGTGACATCAAAGGTCAGCATGTGGGAGAAGTTGGAGCTCAGGGATAATGTTGCTTTCAAGACAACTGGGAACTCTGACAAATATGAGGTCAAATCATGACGTCAGTGATCTTCAGGTTGGAAAGTCTGAGCTCTAGAAAGAGGCCCAAGTTACAGACATGGAATTCTGAGTTGGATGACCGTTCATAAAGTTTTTTCCCAGTCGGAGCAGGTTTTTCCCCAAGTCTTGAATGCACTGAAGTCGGAAGTTGTTTTGAACGTGGCATGATAGACACATTTCCAACTAGTAATTACCAGTTGGAGGGCCATTGTGATAAATTCCCACTGTCACGTTGGTATGAAGGGTCGGGAGACAGGCGCAGGAATGCGTAATAGTTTTTGTTATTATACCGCAAATTACGGCGTGCCGTGTAAAGGCACGGGGACGAAGACCAAACAAACACGGAACAAAACACAGGCTTGAAACCCAAACAAAAGAGCGAGGAGAACCTTGAATAAATAACACAAGTGTACAATGATTAACACACGGGACGAGGCCCGTAATCATCTGCGGAATCCACAATGGCACAACAGCCAAAACACACAGCACAGTTACTCACACTATAATATATACTATAATACAATCAGTGAGAATAGGGGACAGGTGTGCGTAATAAAAGTTCCGGAGGGATCCGTGACACCCACCAGGTTATGAAAGCAGTTTCAGGTACAATCATAGTGCACTTTTGGTGCATTCGTAACCAAGTGGGAGGTGGGAATTTACCAGTTATGAAGTCATAAATATCAGTTGGATGTATTCACGTTCTTTCAACTTGTTGAGAAACAATGATTGGATAATGGCCAACAAGCTGCGTAAACCATAAATTGAAACTACATGCTTGTAAAGAACCTATAGTGTTCAAAAACCATATGAATAGATTGCTTTTTATAAATAATTGTTGTTGAATTTAACTTCCGTAAATGCTTTTATCAAGGTCATTTTCTTAGTAGGTGATTTCAGAGGTCAGGATGTGGGAGAAGTGGGAGCTCAGGATGATAGACACGTTTCCCACATCTAATTACCAGTTGGAGGGCCGTTCAAGTGGATTTCTCCCAGTTGTATGTAGTAAATTCCCACTTGGTTACGAAAGCAGCATAAGAAGTGTAAGTGGGTAAACCTATATGTTTTGTGATGCCAAAGTTGCTGTATCTTTGCCTAGTGGTTCCTGACAGGAACATTGTCAGCCATATGTGCTGTCATACTGTTGGCAATGAAACTTCTGTTGAAACATCAGGTGAAGGACCTGCACCTCGTTTATTTTCACAAGTATCTACTACATGTAAACACACTGTATGTATCATTGAATCATACCTCTTCTGACTTATTGTGGAAATTTCACATTTCACTTTTACATTATTTAGTATTTAGTACTTTCATTTACAACAGAAATATACTTGAGATCCTTGTCTTTGTCAAAACATCACTCTAGGATTGATTTAAAAAAAGGAAAACAATCTTCGACTTCAACTTTAGCAGTCGACCTTCAGCTACTGGGTTAAAGTGGCAAAGGTCAAACAGAGATGGAGTGAGTAAAACTTGCTTGGCTTGTAAAACTGGGCACGTCTGCCCCAAACCCTGTCTAGTAATCCTCAACCCTGGAGGATGGCCTTTACCTGTCTACCTATAGACCACACTCATGCATGCGCACGCACATAAACACACGTGCACACATGCTTAAAATAGCCCTATTTTTAAACACACCAAACACACCTTTACACAGTCTCAACCTAAGGTTACAGCCAGGCATTTTTGAGGACTAAACTGTAATGATCCCTTGTTATCAAATACATGCACACATAGGCACACATGACAGGCATTTACATGCTCACAGAGATACTCACTTTGATGGACAGCAGATAAGGCAGATGCCACAGTCTAGTTCTAACTTCACCTGAAGGGTTTGAGTATTCCACTCCACTCAGTCACACAGTCAAACGCATGACAAGGGGAATGTCTCAATTCAGCTGGATAACAAAATTGGATCTGAAAGTTACCCGAGTGTACGTGCATGGTAGTAGCCTGCCTCCATAGTCGAGCAAAGGACCCAACACCCTGAGTTTGCACTCACTGGCACTAGACCATAGTCAGTGCCACTCAGGTACAATAAGATATCTTACTGGTCTGCCTGCCTGATGTCAGCCTCTCAGAGTAAGGCGCATGCGCTTCACACACATGCACACACACACACACACACACACACACACACACACACGCACGCACATACACGTACACACACACACACATAAACACACACACACACACACACACACACACACACACACACACACACGCACGTACACACACACACACACACGCACACGCACGTACACACACACACACGCACGCACACACACACACACACGCACACACACACGCACGCACGCACACGCACACACGCACACGCACGCACGCGCGCACGCACACGCACACGCACGCACACACACACACACACACACACACACACACACACACAAAGAGAGAGTGACAGAGGGACAAGACTGTCACCTGCTCCGGAAGGATTGAGAACCATTTGCATCCCACTTACCAGTAATCAGACAGAATGATGTGTGCCAATGTAGCTTTGCCTCTTACCTGACTCACTGTCACAGACAGACCTTTGAACAGAAAATATTAGCTCAGCAGCACAGAACTCTCAGATCACCACCACCTCTTGCAATGCTCAATCTTAGAAGCTGTTTTCCATTTAGCATAAATCAAACACATACATTTTTTTTAAGTGAAAGGCATATCAATGTCCATGTCTACATTCCTAGAAAAATACATAGAATGTATTTTATAATGAACAAAATCATTTTTAGAAAAACATTCTTTTGCAGTGGTCTGCTGTACATTATGAAAAATACATCACATGCAATGTTAGTCCAAATGAACTCTGTTAATGTTTAGATACCTGATGCCCTGACACCAGAAATGCATGCATGCCCCTAAAATATCTCTGTGTTACTCAGAAGCTGTAGAGGCTTGGATTCCACAGTATGCCTGGTTCTCATAGATACCCTGTTCAAAGGGATTTGGCCCAAGAACTTTGGCCATTTAAGAGTACTTGGGCAGAAAAAAAGACATTTGATGAAAAATGCTGCATCAAGCTCATAGGTCATTTTCATATACACCCCTCATACACAATCCTATATGAGGTAGATATCAGCAGACTCATGTTTTACTCCACCTATGACCCCCCAGATAGCATGCCATTGTTTGTAATTGCCCGAGTTTCGCCCATACAGAGTAAATAAGATATAATGAGAACAAGATATATGTCCAGTTCAAGACACATTCAGAGTTAACATGGAGAGGGAGATGGGACCAAGTGCCACTCTGTGTCCTTCTCAGGAACCTTGAAAGAAACTATTATCAGCGACAGAAGATAAGCCAACTAGGGACATAAACTGGCCAATTTCGCCTCCACAAAATGTACACTGATCTAAAAGACACTTCTGGTCCGCACTTAGAGCTAGCCAATAGTAAAAGTGGACCTGTCGTTCACTGCCGTTCTCTTATCAACACATAAAACTCTTTGCCAACCATTTGCGAATTTAGGCTGACACTTATCCAAGTTACTTGGCCACATCCAGAGGACACGTCGGTCAATGTCCACAGAATAGCCATACCAGAGCCGTGTATATGTGTGTCTCTTACACCTACTAGATTACGTGAAGTCATACAAACCTGTCAGATAGAATGTTTAGCATGACACTATGTTGACATCATAGATGCAGAGAGCTGTTTGTTAACTGGTGAGGGCTCATACTGTGTCATACTGTGTCTGTCTTATACATACAATATCTAACATCTGGTAAAAATATTATTTATTCTCTTTTTTTCTTGTACTTTTTCGTATATTTTCTCATATGGTTTAATATTTTTGTGGTTACGACCCCTTTCGGCAACTGAGAATTGTTGGAGAGAATTTCTCAATCACATCAAGCAACATTTCACATAATGAAAAACTGCAGCTCCAGCCAGTGTTGGTTCAAGTGCACTCAATGTTAAGAGTAGCGGGGGTTCCAATAGACTGTTCTCAGAATCAATAAAAGCTCTGGCGTAGAATTCCCGTGACCCTCGCTCATGTGGAGAGAAAATATATGAAAAAAATCTAAAATGCCAGCGAGCCTTTGGGGACTATGTGTGTGGAATCTAATAGCCAGCGTCCTTTGGTGGTTGTGATTCAAAGCACATCGAACTCTAGCCAAAAGCAGCTGTGAACATCCCTTGATCGCAGTGCCGTTGCCTTTCATTAGATTTAACATTCAGAGGTAGGTCAAGAGCTCTGTGTAGAGGTGTGTGTGGTAGAAAGAGATCAGGTTGAGAGGGACATGTACATTTTCTCACACCAAATATGCTTGGGGTGCGTTTGAATATGGGCTAGCTATGTATGGCATCATATTTGATTAAAACATTATTGTACATTATCAAGTTGCAAAACATTGGGATTTTTTATTGAAAAAATATATATATAGTAGAGTCCAAAAAGTATTGACAGGGAAAAAATACATATGGTATTTTCCTCTCAATACCAGTGTTGTATTGAGGTGTTTCCCATCGTGAATTCCCACTGGGCAGCTGTATCACCTCTCTGGCGGTAGCTAATTAAAAAAAAAAATATATATATATTGAACTTTTATTTAACTAGGCAAGTCAGTTAAAACACATTCTTATTTACAATGACAGCCTAACGTGGTCAATTTGTTCCATCCCATTTGATTTGATTTCAAGTTGGATAGCAGCCTACCCAATAAATAACTTGTAATATTGGTAGTAAACTCCTGGATGCCACCATGATACAGTCTACAGCTCTATGGTGAGTATGCTGTGCAGGCCAGTGTTGTGCCAAAAAGCTCCCCCCTGCCAGAATTCTCTGTGCCCCCCCTCCTTCGCGTGAACGCGCACACACTCAATTCTTCATTGCTGCAACTTGCTTGCTAGTTGGGATTTCTGATCACGTTTTATTTTTTATGTCGGTTTGATGGCGGGGGAGGCACTAGTAATGTCTGCAGTTTTCGCTTTGGCTATTTGTTTCAATTGTATTAGTCTATAAATACATATATTTGCCAAAATTCATCATCTCTCCCATGTCTTATTCAACTAGTAGTTGTTCTGAAATGTTTATTGCTTGTCTACATTTGGCTCTTCCCTCTATGTTTAATGTAACACACATAGATTAACTATTAGTTTTGGTTGCCTATCCTGCCTGACGTGAAGTTTGTACTATAGAGAGTTTTTGACTCTAGCCACTAAATTAAGGAAATTAGAGGGGGGGGGGGGATCCTTCTATCTTAGGACTGCAAGGCCTGGCACACTTCTGAATCATATTGGTAGCTCATGTTGACCAGTAGTCTGTGCTACAGAAAGCAACAATAGAGTATAAAGAAACATAAGCATTTATTTTAGAAACATTTTGTCATGTTTAAGAAAATGAAGATGATACACAAATATTATCACACAATAACACAAAAACATCACAGAAAGTTAAGTTTGTTAACAAACATTACATCGGAAATACACATTTCGATCTTTGCATAATAAGATATAAAATGACAATAAATCAAATATAAAAAGACAAATAACATAAACAAATATTGGAAAGCAGCAACAGCTCAACTGAACATTTATTCCACTTTTGATGGAAAGTTTTCCAGGTGATACTGTTGCCTGGAACTCAAGTCTAACCTCGTCCTGACAGGCAGTGCAGACACAATCCTCCAATGATGGAATGGTTTTCATACAGGACTGGTGGAACTCAAGCCTAACCTCGTCCTGACAGGCAGCGCAGACACAATCCTCCAATGATGGGATGGTTTTCATACAGGACTGGTGGAACTCGAGCCTAACCTCGTCCTGACAGGCAGCGCAGACACAATCCTCCAATGATGGGATGGTTTTCATACAGGACTGGTGAAACCGTCACCTGGAACTCGAGCCTAACCTCGTCCTGACAGGCTGCGCAGACACAATCCTCCAATGATGGAATGGTTTTCATACAGGACTGGTGAAACCGTCACCTGGAACTCTAGTCTAACCTCATCCTGACAGGCAGTGCAGACACAATCCTCCAATGATGGGATGGTTTTCATACAGGACTGGTGGAACTCAAGCCTAACCTCATCCTGACAGGCAGCACAGACATGATCCTCCAATGATGGGATGGTTTTCATACAGGACTGGTGGAACCATCACCTGGAACTCAAGCCTAACCTCATCCTGACAGGCAGCGCAGACACAATCCTCCAATGATGGGATGGTTTTCATACAGGACTGGTGGAACCATCACCTGGAACTCTAGTCTAACCTCATCCTGACAGGCAGCGCAGACACAATCCTCCAATGATGGGATGGTTTTCATACAGGACTGGTGGAACCATCGTGGGCAGCGGTCACAACCAATATGACATTTATGATGAAAAATGATAATATATTTTACACATTAAATACATTTTCGTGAATTACAATTATTTCAATATCAGACAAAGCAGATGATACTACCTCTAGAAATATTACTGCTTATGCAAATTCTTACTCCTAAAAATGTGCCTTTAGAAGTGAACAAGAAATGACCCAGTTAGTGTTTTCTTCATTATTGTCCACCTCCCCACAGAAGTGGCACAGTTGGCTCAGGTCATCTAGCAAAACATAATGTCAAGTAGTTTAAACATCTTTACATGTATTTTTCAGAGAAAACAGTTATTTAAATACATGTGTTTTAGTGGCAATCTAGTCAGAAGTTGGAACAAAGATAACCTTGAAAGATACATATTAATGTTTTTTTTAATCTACAATTATATTAAATTAGAAATTGAACATAGCAGTGTTTTGGAGGAGAGTGACTGCTATTTCTTCTCTCCTGATGTTAACATCTTTGTCCGTATTTGAAAAGACAATCAACTCCTCCTTCAGAACACATTCAGCAAACTGGGGAAAAAGTTGATGGGCATTTCAGTCTTCTTCAACAAAATTATGTTACACTTAAGATTCTAATTCACAAGTATACAACGACACAGCTATAATATCATTTGACAGTTCTGTTTTGCCTTTTAGTCAGTATACTTTCAGTAGGTTAATTGTGCATTACTAATACTCTCATACTTACTTTCAAGGCAAAGACCCCTCAAGAAGTAAGATGTTGTTGGCATGGGTGAGGAAGGGTACCACACTCCCATCTGGAGATATTACACCCCTTCTCTCTCAGGAATGATCCGAACATGTATGTTTCTACAAGTACAGCATTTTGAAACACTTTACTGATTACAATATAGAGATTAAATAACAGTATAGCATTTCAAAGACTTGAATGATTCCATTGTAAAAAAAATTATTAAAAGCAGTTTTTACCTTGTCACTCTTTTTATCTTTCTGGCACTTTCCCCCATTGGGTCGAGGAACAGAGCCCTCTTCTGGGATGGCAGCACAACCTTTCAAGTTTAGACAGACAGACAGACACACACATTACACACACATACATACACACATAGTACATTCACACATATTACACACACATAAATACACACATATGGCACACACATTTTACACACGTATATGTTCACATGTATATACTGTATTATGTATGTATTTCTTAGTTCTTTGTACTGCATTAGTGGCTCTTACTGTCACAGTCCAGTGGTTGCATTCATTGATGATGTCAATAATGTACTTGTACATCATTGGATCAATCTGAAATTTAAAAGAGCAAGGATTCCATTGCTTGAGTTCAAAATCTGTCAAAGATAACATAAGTTCAGCAAAAAAAGAAACGTCCTCTCACTGTCAACTGCGTTTATTTTCAGCAAACTTAACGTGTGTAAATATTTGTATGAACATAACAAGATTCAACAACTGAGAGGGGGGGGGTCAAAATCAAAAGTAAAAGTCAGTATCTGGTGTGGCTACCAGCTGTATTAAGTACTACAGTGCATCTCCTCCTCATGGACTGCATCAGATTTGCAGATTTTGAGTTCTTGATGTGAGATGTTACCCCACTCTTCCACCAAGGCACCTGCAAGTTCCTGGACATTTCTGGGGGGAATGGCCCTAGCCCTTCCCTCCAATCCAACAGGTCCCAGATGTGCTCAATGGGATTGAGATCCGGGCTCTTCACTGGCCATGGCAGAACACTGACATTCCTGTCTTGCAGGAAATCACGCACAGAATGAGCAGTATGGCTGGTGGCTGGAGGGTCATGTCAGGATGAGCCTGCAGGAAGGGTACCACATGAGGGAGGAGGATGTCTTCCCTGTAACGCACAGCGTTGAGATTGCCTGCAATGACAACAAGTTCAGTCCGATGATGATGTGACACAACGCCCCAGACCATAACGGACCCTCCACCTCCAAATCGATCCCGCTCCAGAGAACAAGCCTCGGTGTAACACTCATTCCTTCAACGATAAACGTGAATCTGACCATCACCCCTGGTGAGACAAAACCGCGACTTGTCAGTGAAGAGCACTTCTTGCCAGTCCTGTCTGGTCCAGCAATGGTGGGTTTGTGCCCATAGGCGACGTTGTTGTCGGTGATGTCTGGTGAGGACCTGCCTTACAACAGGCCTACAAGCCCTCAGTCCAGCCTCTCTCAGCCTATTGCGGACAGTCTGAGCACTGATGGAGCGATTGTGCATTCCTGGTGTAACTCGGGCAGTTGTTGTTGCCATCCTGTACCTGTCCCGCAGGTGTGATGTTCGGATGTACCGATCCTGTGCAGGTGTTGTTACACGTGGTCTGCCACTGGGAGGAAGATCAGCTGTCTGTCCTGTTTCCCTGTAGCGCTTAGGTGTCTCCCAGTACGGACATTGCAATTTATTGCCTTGGCCACATCTGCAGTCCTCATGCCTCCTTGCAGCATGCCTAAGGCACATTCACGCAGATGAGCAAGGACCCTGGGCATCTTTCTTTTGGTGCTTTTCAGAGTCAGTAGAAAGGCCTCTTTAGTGTCCTAAGTTTTTATAACTGTGACCTTAATTGCCTACCGTCTGTAAACTGTTAGTGTCTTAACAACCGTTCCACAGGTGCATGTTCATTAATTGTTTATGGTTCATAGAACAAGCATGGGAAACAGTGTTTAAACCCTTTACAATAAATATCTGTGAAGTTATTTGGATTTTTACAAATTATCTTTGAAAGACAGGGTCCTGAAAGAGGGACGTTTCTTTTTTTGCTGAGTTTATAATATAATATTATGATATTATGAGAATAATCCAACCAACCTTAAATTTAGATTTCTTGCTCTCCCAAATTCCAGTAGTTTCAAATGTGTCAATGTGAAAGCTGCTCAGTTGACTGCCTGTTAAAATTCTGCACCAGATGGAACATGTAGGCATTGATGGTCTGACATGGAAAAACAACCATTTAACATATACAGTATATTATATGCAATATGATGAGTAGAAAACGGCTACCTAACCGGTTCACTGCAAGAGTAACAAACATATATATTTTTTATAAACATAGAGAAACAGGAAGAAATGTATTCCTTGTAAAAAAAAAGTTAACCAGTATCAAAGTGTTTTTGAATAGGTGGTTATTGAATCAGCATTTACAAATAACAAGGGACTTTGCAGTTATGATGCCTGCAGCTCAACTCAATCAACCAATTAGGCAACAGTACACAGCGAAGTACTGGTGGTTGTCCACTGAATCCTTAAAGAGAAGACAACTTCAAGAATGACACAATTGTAGATCACAGAAAAATAACAACAGTACAGCACTTTATCCAGGCCGAGAGGTATTAAGGAGCTGGTCATTTTCTGTCCCTGTAGGTTCAAATTATAATCCTGAACATAATGTCAGGTGCAATAGGGAGCCCGTCCAGGGTGCAAATCAGTGGAGGGGAATCTGAGAATGCAGGGATTCCAGCAGGGTGTGAGATGAAGTAGTCAAGTCTGGAGCTGACAAGGCTCTGATTTAGCATCTTGGGGGCATCGCTGGGTGGTGTGGAGGAAGAAGCAGAACGTTCAGGTTAGGGCTGGAATGAATGTAAATGACATATGATCATCTCAGATTATCTAACATCTGAGAATGGGCAGGCATTCCCTCGGATGTAGAGCATCTCCGTCTTGCTGATTAGGTGCTGTCATCCAGGTGGAAATGTCACCTGCATATCTGATGTAGGAAAAGAGATGAGATAAGTTGACTGTCCTGTGTATATGTTTATATATATGTACTGTACATCTTTGTGTATGTGTATATATATCTTGGTATATCTTTTTAATTTTTACATTTCAATTATTATTATCATTAGTTTGTTTTGTGGTTGAGGGTTGGGGGGAGGTTGATGGGGAGGGTGTCCTATTGAGGGAGAAGGGACCTATTGGGGGGGGGGGGGGGGGATTCTTCATGGAGGCACATTCAGTCATAGTTTTATTATTTTATTATACATGTATTTATTTATTATTTTTAACAGTTTACTGTGATTATGGATATGCACTCATGTTGACTTATGTATTTAAACTTTATTTTTCGCCCAGAGTACAATTTTTCATTGTTACTACTGTACCTACATTCATAAAAACTAAAAAGGAAAAGTGTAAAACAAAATGTAGGAAAAGCACGATGGGATGGGGGATTGAGGGATGGGTAGAGAACAGTAGAGGGCTCTGAAAACTATTATTACTGAAATAACCACTTTCTTTTGTGACTAGAGTCTAATACTTCCTGTGGCACACATCAGAGGGCATGACAGGTCACCAAAATTATTCTGAAGTGTGCCAGGCCTTGATGTCTCAAGATAGAAGTGTGTGTGTGTTCTGTTTCTGTGGCACACACTACTGTTCAACATGAGCTACCAAAATTATTCTGAAGTGTGCCAGGCCTTGCTGTTAAGGTTTTCTTCCTCTGAAGAGGAGGTGTAGCAGGGATCAGACCAAAATGCAGCGTGGTTATCTTCATACATCTTCAATAAAGACGATACAATACACATACCGCAAAAAACCTAACCAGCCTTATCTGGTGCACACACAGAGACAGGAACAATCACCCACAAAACACTCAAAGAAAATGGCTGCCTAAATATGGTTCCCAATCAGAGACAACGATAAACACCTGCCTCTGATTGAGAACCACTCTAGGCAACCATAGACTTACCTAGACAACTCTACTATACCACAATCCCAAAACCTACAAAAACCCCAAGACAAAACACCCCACATAAATAAACCCATGTCACACCCTGGCCTGACCAAAATAATAAAGAAAACACAAAATACTAAGACCAGGGCGTGACACTTGCAGTCCCAAGATAGAAGGAGGGAGAGAATTTCGGCAGGTAAGAAAATGGCCTTGCCGAACCCCCCCCTCCCCTTCTAATTTCCTTAATTTTGTGGCTAATACTTTCTAATACGTTATAATAAATACTTTCTGTGGCATATATCAGAATCTAATACTTTCTATATAACAAACTTCACATCAGAATAGGCAACCAAAATGAATAATGTATGTATGTGTGTTATATTAAACATAGAGGAGGGAGTAAAATGTAGGCAAGCAATAAACATTTCAGAACAACTACTAGTCGAATAAGACATGGGAGAGATGATGAATTTTGGCAAAGAGATTTATTTATAGACTAATACACTTGAAACAAAGGGCGGGGAGGGGGGGGGGGATTTCTGGCAGGGGGAGCTTTTCGGCACAACACCGGCAACAAGACACCGGGGCACAGTGTCTTTCGGATTGTCCTTACCAAGTAGCTAGGTAGTGGGGTGACAGCGTTGATGATGTGTTCTGAAGGTGTGGTTGTTGAACTGTCACTACAAATATATTGACCAATAGTAACCAATTTAGTTCGTCCCCTTCTAAACCCCACCTCATGTAAAGATTGGTAAAAAAATATGAAAGTGTGTAGAAAAAAAGATTGTAACCGTAGAAATGTGATTTGAAGGGAAAACCCGAGAAATACAAGAGTTGGGCCCATATCCTATCAGTTTCATTTTTGATCATTGATATCATTTCTTTTTGGTTTGCAATACCTTTTGATAAATTTTTTGTTAATAAGTTTAAAGTTGTTTCGTACAATATATATATTTTTTCTCAATATATCGTTTTTTTGTTTAAAAATCTAAAGGTTTTACAACTTATGGTTATTTTATAATACATTGGATGCCATAGATACATACCAGAGAAATAATGTAGATGCAACAAATGAAACCCAGACAAAACATAAACAACGAGCCAAAACAAAGCAGTTAATTGACCAAAGAGCAGCTAAATACAAACACAAACATACAAACAAAACTTTACCACCTTCAATAAAAACAGCTCCAAAAATAAATGTATCACACGCAGGGTTTTCGTGATTGGTGGCACATATGAAGACTACCTCGGAGGACTTATCCGGGGCGAGCTGGAGGGAGGACGGGCAATGGTGAGGGAAAGAGGGGCGATGGAGCATTCAGACATACCGAGGAGGCAGACAATGGGGGTCTGTCTCCTCCCATGGCGTATGACAGTGCTGCAGAATGGCGGCTCACAGCACAGCCGAAGCCAGAAAAACACAGACAGGCCTTCCTTCGTCAGGAACCATTGGATGATATGATTAGAGCACCATTTCCCCTTGGCGCTTCTCTATCCCCATGTTGGCCTGTTTGTCTTGCATCGCTTCTCGACTGCGTCACATACATCTGTCGTGGCATTCACACTGCAGCTCATCTCTGTTATTCGATCCAATGATGCAAGTAGAGTCTGTGTGTTGCTATTTGGTTTTGGGCATTTGGGCAATTCAACTAGGTTGGGTTTGGAGATACAGCTATGGTGTCTGTCTGATATTTGAGTGCTTTCAGCTCTTGCTTTTGACAGACACACTCATCAAAAATATCCACTGTCACACAACCACAATACAATAAATGACAAAAAGTATGTGGACACCTGCTCGTCAAACATTTCATTCCAAAATCATGGGCATTAATATGGAGTTAGTCCCCCCTTTGCTGCTATATCAGCCTTCCCTCTTCTGGAAAGGCTTTCCACTAGATGTTGGAACATTGCTGCGGGGACTTACTTCCATTCAGCCACAATGGCAATAGTGAGGTCTGGCACTGATGTTGGGCGATTAGGCCTGGCTCGCAGTCGGTGTTCCAATTCATCCCAAAGGTATTCGATGGGGTTGACGTCAGGGCTCTGTGCATGCCAGTCAAGTTCTTCCACACCGATCTCGACAAACCATTTCTGTATGGACCTCGCTTTGTGCACGGGGAGTATTGTCATGCTGAAACAGGAAAGGGCCTTCCACAAACTGTTGCCACAAAGTTGGAAGCACATAATCATCTAGAATGTCATTGTGTGCTGTAGCATTAAGATTTCCCTTCACTGGAACTAGCCTAGCTTGAAACATGAAAAACAGTCCCAGACCATTATTCTTCCTCCACCAAACTTTACAATTGGCGTTAGGCATTGGGGCAGGTAGAGTTCTCCTGGCATCCTTCAAACCCAGATTCGTCCGTCAGACTGCCAGATGGTGAAGTGTAATTCATCACTCCAGGGAACGCGTTTCCACTGCTCCGGAGTCCAATGGCTGCGAGCTTTACACCATTCCAGCCAACGCATTGCGTATGGTGATCTTAGGCTTGTGTGTGGCTGCTTGGCCATGGAAACCCATTTCATGAAGCGGGTGTCGCTGAAATAGCCGAATCAACTATTTTGAAGGGGTGTCCACATACTTTCAGTGATGTAGTGTATGTTGTACATCTGAGGTTTAACCCTGGTCTGTACGGGGGTAACAGGGCCAGAGTGGAAGATGTCTGTGGCTCATCCTTCTTTCCTTATCATTACAGTATCAGTGCAGGTAATTCAGGCCTGGCAATGTCTTCCTGGTTCTGTGGTAATGACAGACCTCCAGTTCTCCTCCACAGAGGTCATGACTAATACCCTCCATCACACACCCTGACACTAAACATACACAGGAAGATAGATAGAGGACTCCTCTCGACTGGATTTCAGGCCACAAGGTAACGTTGCCTCACACTGGCCTCTAAGGAAACTTCCTTTGATGAAGAAGACTTGCTTCAGCTGTCTGGAATTTTCATATACAGTGCCTTGCGAAAGTATTCGGCCCCCTTGAACTTTGCGACCTTTTGCCACATTTCAGGCTTCAAACATAAAGATATAAAACTGTATTTTTTTGTGAAGAATTAACAACAAGTGGGATACAATCATGAAGTGGAACAACATTTATTGGATATTTCAAACTTTTTTAACAAATCAAAAACTGAAAAATTGGGAGTGCAAAATTATTCAGCCCCTTTACTTTCAGTGCAGCAAACTCTCTCCAGAAGTTCAGTGAGGATCTCTGAATGATCCAATGTTGACCTAAATGACTAATGATGATAAATACAATCCACCTGTGTGTAATCAAGTCTCCGTATAAATGCACCTGCACTGTGATAGTCTCAGAGGTCCGTTAAAAGCGCAGAGAGCATCATGAAGAACAAGGAACACACCAGGCAGGTCCGAGATACTGTTGTGAAGAATTTTAAAGCCGGATTTGGATACAAAAAGATTTCCCAAGCTTTAAACATCCCAAGGAGCACTGTGCAAGCGATAATATTGAAATGGAAGGAGTATCAGACCACTGCAAATCTACCAAGACCTGGCCATCCCTCTAAACTGTCAGCTCATACAAGGAGAAGACTGATCAGAGATGCAGCCAAGAGGCCCATGATCACTCTGGATGAACTGCAGAGATCTACAGCTGAGGTGGGAGACTCTGTCCATAGGACAACAATCAGTCGTATATTGCACAAATCTGGCCTTTATGGAAGAGTGGCAAGAAGAAAGCCATTTCTTAAAGATATCCATAAAAAGTGTAATTTAAAGTTTGCCAAAAGCCACCTGGGAGACACACCAAACATGTGGAAGAAGGTGCTCTGGTCAGATGAAACCAAAATTGAACTTTTTGGCAACAATGCAAAACGTTATGTTTGGCGTAAAAGCAACACAGCTCATCACCCTGAACACACCATACCCACTGTCAAACATGGTGGTGGCAGCATCATGGTTTGGGCCTGCTTTTCTTCAGCAGGGACAGGGAAGATGGTTAAAATTGATGGGAAGATGGATGGAGCCAAATACAGGACCATTCTGGAAGAAAACCTGATGGAGTCTGCAAAAGACCTGAGACTGGGACGGAGATTTGTCTTCCAACAAGACAATGATCCAAAACATAAAGCAAAATCTACAATGGAATGGTTCAATAATAAACATATCCAGGTGTTAGAATGGCCAAGTCAAAGTCCAGACCTGAATCCAATCGAGAATCTGTGGAAAGAACTGAAAACTGCTGTTCACAAATGCTCTCCATCCAACCTCACTGAGCTCGAGCTGTTTTGCAAGGAGGAATGGGAAAAAATTTCAGTCTCTCGATGTGCAAAACTGATAGAGACATACCCCAAGCGACTTACAGCTGTAATCGCAGCAAAAGGTGGCGCTACAAAGTATTAACTTAAGGGGGCTGAATAATTTTGCACGCCCAATTTTTCAGTTTTTGATTTGCTAAAAATGTTTGAAATATCCAATAAATGTCGTTCCACTTCATGATTGTGTCCCACTTGTTGTTGATTCTTCACAAAAAAATACAGTTTTATATCTTTATGTTTGAAGCCTGAAATGTGGCAAAAGGTCGCAAAGTTCAAGGGGGGCGAATACTTTCGCAAGGCACTGTATTAAGCCAAGAGAGAAGGATTGTTTCACTCATTTACTGCCCTTTTGGAATCTGGTACTTCAGTTCACTATGATCTCAGTGTTGGCCTCATCAGAGTAGGTCTGGAGGACAGACCCAAGTTGTCAGAAGGGTGTATATTAAAGATCACACCGGACAGTTACAGCCGAGCCGAGCATCTTGCCCTCCCTCCCCTTCATCCAGACAGCAGCAGATAATCGCTTTTCCTCTGTCTGCAGACGATGCCACATCCTACGCTGTTGATGTCCCATAAATCACCTGGCCGGGATTGGCTGTGTCGATGAAATGATAAACAACCTGTTCACTCAGAAATGGTTCTTCTCAAAAAATGTGATGGTTGGGGCTTTTCTCTGTTGCTGCAGTTAAGAAATTGACCTAGCCTACAGTAACAGTGGTTTGTGTTTGTACCTTGTCATTAGGAAAGGGACCTAGCTACTGTGTGTTTGTGCCTTGTCTGTCGTCAGAGGTAACTGTTTGGAACCAACATGTTGTAATACCCTCCTGGACTAATTAGAATATCACACGTTATCTAACTTGTTGTCTACTGTCTGACTCACAATACAGCTAGTTAATTGAGCAACATGTTGCCTGGTTTCATTGTTAAATCAACAATGAACATTTATGGAGTGGAGCAGAGATGAATACACAGTCATTTCCCTCTGTGTTGTCTATATTGAGCCTCATGAGTACTTCCTGTGGCTCAGTCCTCTGCCAGCTGTTGTAAGGTCATGACGATTGTGAATCTTATGAACCATAGTTGACTAACATTTTAAGAGTCGGGGTGTGTTCGTCTGCATGTGGCACGTGACTGGACACGTAGCCTGCAGCCAGTACTCTGTTCAGTGTCAAAACAGCAGCCTGACATACTGTAATGTAGACTCACCTCACCTCCAGGCCTGAGCCGGGTGGAGATGCTATCAGCCTTCAGAACAAGCTGAGCTGTCAGGTACACATGATTCATCTCCAAGGCCAGAGAAGAGATATCCTCAGTCAGTCTAGACTTAAAGGCTGCATTTTGACATAGATGGCAACACCGTTTCTCAGGAAAGTCTACCTGGGCAATTTGAACTTACACCTTCATTTTTTTGTGTCTTCCAGGAATTGGTGTTTTGTATGTTTTCTAGAACTATGGGCTGATAACATTTTCTCAGAGATTTTACACTACATGACCAAAAGTATGTGGACACCTGCTCAACAAACATCTCATTCCAAAATCATCAGCATTAATATGGAGTTGGTCCCCCCTCTTCTGCCTTCACTCTTCTGGGAAGGCTTCCACTAGATGTTGGATCATTCAGGCACCAGAGCATTAGTGAGGTAAGGGACTGATGTTGGGCTATTAGGCCTGGCTTGCAGTCAGTGTTACCATTCATCCCAAAGGTATTCGATGGGGTTGAGGTCAGGGCTCTGAGCAGGCCAGTCACGTTCTTCCACACCGATCTCGACAAACCATTTATGTATGGACCTTGCTTGTGCACAGGGGCATTGTCATGCTGAAAAAGGAAAGGGCCGTCCCCAAACTGTTGCCACAAAGTTGGAAGCACAGAATCGTCTAGAATGTCATTGCATGCTGTGGAGTTAAGATCTCCCTTCACTGGAACTAAGGGGCTTAGCCCGAACCATGAAAAAACAGCCCCAGACCATTATTCCACCTCCACCAACCTTTATAGTTGGCACTTTGCATTCGGGCAGGTAGCGTTCTCCTGGCATCCGCCAAATCCAGATTTGTCTACCGGACTGCTCCAGAGTTCAATGGCGAAGAGCTTTACACCACTCCAGCCAAAGCTTGGCATTGCGCATGGTGATCTTAGGCTTGTGTGTGTCTGCTTGGCCATGGAAACCCATTCCATGAAGCTCCCAACAAAAAGCTATTGTGCTGACGTTGTGGCTTATCACCTCGCTACTTCGCTGTTGTTGCTCCTAGACGTTTCCACTTCACAATAACAGCACTTACAGTCGACCGGGGCAGCTCTAGCGGAGCAGAAATGTGACGAACTGACTTGTTGGAAAGGTGGCATCCTATGATGGTGCCAAGTTGAAAGTCTCTGAGATCTTCAGTAAGGCCATTCTACTGCCAATGTTTCTCTATAGTGATTCCGTGGCTGTGTGCTCAATAGTATACACCTGTCATCAATATGTGTGGCTTAAATAGCCCAATCCACTCATTTGAAAGGGTATCCACATTATTTTGTATATATAGTGTACCTTCTGAATGATATGTTTATGTTCACGGAGAGAAGAGAGAGACAGAGGATATTTAATGAAGTGCCTCCATGGTCTGAATACAAATGGGCTCTCATCTTCTCTACTCTCGCTACTGCATGGCTAGTGGAGTGTAGGGTGTCGAGGCTGGCTACATGGACAGTAAGAAGCTAATCGTTAGCCTATCATTGGCTATCAATCAAAACCCTGATAATCTCCCCGTGTCTCCTCATGATGGATGTTATGGTACCTCTAATTCCAGATCAGTCATGCACGCAGAGGGATAATCATAAAGGGAAGTGAACACATATCTCATAATTACAGTTAAGATCTATACCACCATATTATGACCGTGGGGATGTGTTCGGCATGGCTCTAATTTCAGCCAGTGATAATAGTGGATATCCTAGTGGTGATGACGAATGAGTTATGGCCAGTAAGATGGATGGGGAAGGCTGCAGTCTAGAAATTAAAGGACATACAGTGAGCTCCAAAAGTATTGGGACAGTGACACATGTGTTGTTGTTTTGGCTCTGTACTCCAGCACTTTGGATTTTAAATGATACAATGACTATGATATTGCTTCATTTGTTTCATTTGAGGGTATTTTCAACAATATCTGGTGAATGGTTTAGAAATTACAGCACTTTTATGTACATAGTCCCTCCATTTTAGGAGACCAAACTGAGAAAGTTACAGATGCACAAATAGCATAGCACCAAGACATGCAAACCTCTCACCATTACAATTACAGGGGAGGTTAGCATTTATGGAGGGTATGATATTTGTGCGCCTGTAACTACCTCCATTATTCAAGATTCATTCAGGATTATCTGTAATCATGGTAGCATCCACATTAATGTACAAGTGTTGACAAACATACAGTTGAAGTCGGAAGTTTACATACACTTAGGTTGTAGTCATTAAAACTCGTTTTTAAACCACTCCACAAATTTCTTGTTAACAAACTACAGTTTTGGCAAGTCGGTTAGGACATCTACTTTGTGCAATTTTTCCAACAATTGTTTACAGACAGATTATTTCACTTATAATTCACTGTATTACAATTCCAGTGGGTCACAAGTTTACATACACTAAGTTGACTGTGCCTTTACACAGCTTGGAAAATTCCAGAAAATGTCATGGCTTTAGAAGCTTCTCATAGGCTAATTGACGGAGGTGTACCTGTGGATGTATTTCAAGGCCTACCTTCAAACTCAGTGCCTCTTTGCTTGACATCATGGGAAATCAAAATAAATCAGCCTCAGAACATTTTTTTGTAGACCTCCACAAGTCTGGTTCATCCTTGGGAGCAATTTCCAAATGCCTGAAGGTACCACATTCATCTGTACAAACAATAGTACGCAAGTATTAACACCATGGGACCACGTAGCTGTCAAACCGCTCAGGAAGGAGGCGCGTTCTGTCTCCTTGATTTGCGAAAAGTGCAAATCAATCCCAAAACAACAGCAAAGGACCTTGTGAAGAGGCTGGAGGAAACAGGTACAAAAGTATCTATATCCACAATAAAACAAGACCCATAACGACATAACCTGAAAGGCCGCTCAGCAAGGAAGAAGCCACTGCCACCACCAAAACCACCATAAACAAGCCAGACTACGGTTTGCAACTGCACATGGGGACAAAGATTGTACTTTTTGGAGAAATGTCCTCTGGTCTGATAAAATAAAAATAGAACAGTTTGGCCATAATGACCATCGTTATGTTTGGAGGAAAAAGGGGAGGCTTGCAAGCCGAAGAACACCATCCCAACTGTGAAGCACAGGGGTGGAAGCATCATGTTGTGGGGTTGCTTTACTGCAGGAGGGACTGGTGCACTTCACAAAATAGATGGCATCATTTTGGAAGGAAATAATGTGAATATATTGAAGCAACATCTCAAGGCATCAGTCAAGAAGTTAAAGCTTTGTCGTAAATGGGTCTTCCAAATGGACCCCAAGCATACTTCCAAAGTTGTGGCAAAATGGCTTAAGGACAACAAAGTCAAGGTATTGGAGTGGCCATCACAAAGCCATGACATCAATACCATAAAAAATTTGTGGGCAGAACTGAAAAAGCGCATGCGAACAAGGAGGCCTACAAACTTGACTCAGTTACACAAGCTCTTTTAGGAGGAATGGGCCAAAATTCACCCAACTTATTGTGGGAAGCTTGTGAAATGCTACCCGAAACATTTGACCAAAGTTAAACAATTTAAAGACAATGCTACCAAATACTAATTGAGTGTATGTAAAGTTCTGACTCACTGGGAGTCTGATGAAAGAAATAAAAGCTGAAATAAATCATTATCTCTAATATTATTCTGACATTTCACATTCTAAAAATATAGTGGTGATCCTTCTGACCTAAGAAAATGCATTTTACTAGGATAAAATTTCAGGAATTGTGAACAACTGAGTTTAAATGTATTTTGCTAAGGTGTATGTAAACTTCCGACTTCAACTCTATGCTTTTCTTATTTAAAATGACACAATACATAATTTACCATTCATTTCTATTGGGCACAAAATAATCTGAAACACAACCAAAACAAACACCAAATGCACCCAACAAGTTTTTAGTCACAAGTTTGATGTAGTCATTGTGTGCTAGGAATATGGGACCAAATACTCAACTTTTGACTACTTTAATACACACAGTGCATTCGGAAAGTATTCAGACCTTTACTTTTTCCACATTTTGTTACATTACAGCCTTATTCTAAAATGGATTCAATAGTTTTTTCCCCTCATCCATCTACACACAATACCCCATAATGACAAGGCAAAAATATATTTTTAGACATTTTAGCAAATTTATACTATATATATATATATATATATATATATATATTTATAAAAAAAAATGTAATATTAAATTTACATAAAATCAAATCAAATGTATTTATATAGCCCTTCGTACATCAGCTGATATCTCAAAGTGCTGTACAGAAACCCAGCCTAAAACCCCAAACAGCAAGCAATGCAGGTGTAGAAGCACGGTGGCTAGGAAAAACTCCCTAGAAGGCCAAAACCTAGGAAGAAACCTAGAGAGGAACCAGGCTATGAGGGGTGGCCAGTCTTCTGGTTGTTCCGGGTGGAGATTGTAACAGAACATGGCCAAGATGTTCAAATGTTCATAAATGACCAGCATGGTTAAATAATAGGTCTGAGACAGGTAGCATGTCCGGTGAACAGGTCAGGATTCCATAGCCGCAGGCAGAACAGTTGAAACTGGAACAGCAGTATGGCCAGGTGGACTGGGGACAGCAAGGAGTCATCATGCCAGGTAGTCCTGAGGCATGGTCCTAGGGCTCAGGTCCTCCGATAGAGAGAAAGAGAGAATTAGAGAGAGCATACTTAAATTCACACAGGACACCGGATAAGACAGAAGAAGTACCCCAGATATAACAAACTGACCCTAGCCCCCCAACACATAAACTACTGCAGCATAAATACTGGAGGCTGAGACAGGAGGGGTCAGGAGACACTGTGGCTCCATCCGATGATACCCCCTGACAGGGCCAAACAGGAAGGATATAACCTCACCCACTTTGCAAAAAGCACAGCCCCCACACCACTAGAGGGTTATCTTGCTCCAGAGCCTTTCCGTTCACCTTCACACTCCTGGGCCAGACTACAATCAATCATATGACCCACTGAAGAGATGAGTCTTCAGTAAAGACTTAAAGGTTGAGACCGAGTTTGCGTCTCTCACGTGGGTAGGCAGACCATTCCATAAAAATGGAGCTCTACAGGAGAAAGCTGCTTGCTTAGAAATTCTAGGGACAATTAGGAGGCCTGCATCTTGTGACCGTAGCGTACGTGTAGGTATGTACGGCAGGACCAAATCAGAGAGATAGGTAGGAGCAAGCCCATGTAATGCTTTGTAGGTTAGTAGTAAAACCTTGAAATCAGCCCTTGCCTTAACAGGAAGCCAGTGTAGGGAGGCTAGCACTGGAGTAATATGATCAATTCTTTTGGTTCTAGTCAGGATTCTAGCAGCCATATTTAGCACTAACTGAAGTTTATTTAGTGCTTTATCCAGGTAGGCGGAAAGTAGAGCATTGCAGTAGTCTAACCGAGAAGTAACAAAAGCATGGATTCATTTTTCTGCGTAATTTTTGGACAGAAAGTTACTGATTTTTGCAATGTTACGTAGATGGAAAAAAGCTGTCCTTGAAACAGTCTTGATCTGTTCGTCAAAAGAGAGATCAGGGTCCAGAGTAATGCCGAGGTCCTTCACAGTTTTATTTGAGACGACTGTACAACCATTAAGATTAATTGTCAGATTCAACAGAAGATCTCTTTGTTTCTTGGGACCTAGAACAAGCATCTCTGTTTTGTCCGAGTTTAAAAGTAGAAAGTTTGCAGCCATCCACTTCCTTATGTCTGAAACACAGGCTTCTAGTGAGGGCAATGTTGGGGCTTCACCATGTTTCATTGAATATGTACAGCTGTGTCATCCGCATAGCAGTGAAAGTTAACATTATGTTTTCGAATGACATCCCCAAGAGGTAAAATATATAGTGAAAACAATAGTGGTCCTAAAACGGAACCTTGAGGAACACTGAAAGATCCTCAAAGATTTTACAGCTGCACCATCGACAGCATCCTGATGGGTTGCATCACTGCCTGGTATGGCAACTGCTCGACCTCTGACCGCAAGGCACTACAGAGGGTAGTGCGTATGGCCCAGTACTTCACCGGGGCCAAGCTTCCTGCCATCCAGGACCTCTATACCAGGCGGTGTCAGAGGAAGGCCCTAAAAATGGTCAAGGACTCCAGCCACCCTAGTCATAGACTGTTCTCTCTGCTACTGCATGGCAAGCGGTGCCAGAGCACCAAGTCTAAGTCCAAGAGGTTTCTAAACAGCTTCTACCCCCAAGCCATAAGACTCCTGAACATTTAACCATTTGAAGCTCTGTCAGTGACCATCAGGTTCTTAGTCACCTCCCTGACCAAGGACCTTCTCCCCCAGATTGCTTAGTTTGGCTGGGCGGCCAGCTCTAGGATGAATCTAGGTGCTTCCTAACTTCTTCCATTTAAGAATGATGGAAGCCACTGTGTTCTTGGGGACCTTAAATGCTGCAGACATTTTCTGGTACCCTTCCCCAGATCTGTGCCTTGACACAATCCTGTCTTGGAGCTCTACGGACAATTCCTTCAACCTCATGGCTTGGTTTTTGCTCTGACACGCACTGTCAACTGTGGGACCTTATGTAGACAAGTATGTGCCTTTCCAAATCATGTCCAATCAATTGAATTTACCACATGTGGACTCCAATCATGTTGTAGTAACATTTCAAGGATGATCAATGGAAACAGGATGCACCCAAGCTCAATTTTGAGCCTCATAGCAAAGGGTCTGAATACCTATGTAAATTATGTATGTTTTTTTTATTTTAAATACATTTGCAGAAATGTCTAAAAAACTGTGTGTGTAGAGTGATGAGGATTTAAAAAATCAATCAATTTTAGAATAAGGATGTAACGTAACAAAATGTGGAAAAAGTCAAGGGGTCTGAATACTTTCCAAATGCACTGTAAGTGAATTTGTCCCAACACTATGCACTGTAAGTGAATTTGTCCCAACACTATGCACTGTAAGTGAATTTGTCCCAACACTATGCACTGTAAGTTATATCCTTCCTGTTTGGCCCTGTCCGGGGGTGTCCTCGGATGGGGCCACAGTGTCTCCTGACCCCTCCTGTCTCAGCCTCCAGTATTTATGCTGCAGTAGTTTATGTGTCGGGGGGCTTGGGTCAGTTTGTTATATCTGGAGTACTTCTCCTGTCCTATTCAGTGTCCTGTGTGAATCTAAGTGTGCGTTCTCTAATTCTCTCCTTCTCTCTTTCTTTCTCTCTCTCTGAGGATCTGAGCCCTAGGACCATGCCCCAGGACTACCTGACATGATGACTCCTTGCTGTCCCCAGTCCACCTGGCCGTGCTGCTGCTCCAGTTTCAACTGTTCTGCCTTATTATTATTCGACCATGCTGGTCATTTATGAACATTTGAACATCTTGGCCATGTTCTGTTATAATCTCCACCCGGCACAGCCAGAAGAGGACTGGCCACCCCACATAGCCTGGTTCCTCTCTAGGTTTCTTCCTAGGTTTTGGCCTTTCTAGGGAGTTTTTCCTAGCCACCGTGCTTCTACACCTGCATTGCTTGCTGTTTGGGGTTTTAGGCTGGGTTTCTGTACAGCACTTTGAGATATCAGCTGATGTACGAAGGGCTATATAAATAAATTTGATTTGATTTGTAAGTGAATTTGTCCCAAAACTAAGTACTAAAGTTGCTGTAATTTTTAAAAGGTTCACCCAATATGGATGAAAGCACCCTTAAATTAAATCTAGCAGTCTGCACTTTAAGTGATGGAGTAAAGAGCCAAAACAACTTAAAAAAAATATCACTGTCCCAATACTTTTGGAGCTCATTGTATTTTTCTGGTTTACACTTTGTTTTGTTTTGCCTGATAACATGGGGATGCAAATGTCTGTCTGTCCAGGGTTAGCTTTTGGTTCATATTCTTTAGTTGGTAGGTCTTGACTTGAAATATCCCCATCCCCTCAGTAATACCAGAAGAGTATTTACCAGAGAGAGAGAGAGAGAGAGAGCAATCAAGCCAAGCAAGCCATCTCCTCTCTCAGAACCTGAGCCATTGTTGCTAGCTAATGCTATTATCTGGGCCATGCAGTTTTCTCTCTCTGTGAGCGTCTTGGGGATGCAATCGTTGGCCTTTTCATTGGCCCGTAATGATTCTGCAGCGCAGTGGCTAATAGGGCATTATCAGAGCCTGTGCCTCAGAGGACAGCTGATTAATGTCAGTGGAGAAGACAGGGGCCCAGCCGGGGCCTGATAAAAGGGTGTAGGGATTGGAGGGAGCAGGATGATGAACGAGCTACAGGGCCCCATGTCCCCATATCATTAGGAGGGCCCGGCCCCCGGCGCTGGACGCTCAGCTAATGTAGCGAGGCAGCACTGTGGCTGTGGCCAGGAGCTCTAGGGAGAAGGATTCTGCAGGGTGAGGATAACTGATAGCTGGGAAAGAACTATTCAGAGGTGTGACCTGTCTGATAGCAGCTAGGAGGATTGGTGCAATTTACATATAATATGAGAATATACGTGAGGGTGATATACCTGACATGTCAGGGGAGGGACCTTAAGGTTCTTGGCTGTGTATATTAAAAGATTCAAGACAATTCTGTCAGTAGAGGAAATGTTAAAAGCATGTCACGATCAAGCATTTACTGAACTACTTTGAGCTCATTTTTGACCAAAAAAGGTGATACACAGCCCCCCCACTTCTCTCATTGTAGCTCCACTAAACCAGTAAGGATTTTGTTTGAGAATCTGAAGAGAGTGTACCCATTATTTATTTTTATTTTACCTTTATTTAACTAGGCAAGTCAGTTAAGAACCAATTCTTATTTACAATGACGGCCTACTGGGGAACAGTGGGTGAACTGCCTTGTTCAGGGGCAGAATGACAGATTTTTACCCTGTCAGCTCGGGGATATGATCTTGGAACCTTTCGGTTACTGGCCCAACGCTCTAACCACTAGGGCCCCATGTCTAATGCCACCCCATTAGATACTGTGTTATTCTCCATCCCATCATTCCTTCACACACCTTGAGTGTGGTGTGTGTATGTGTGTGTGTCACCTCAATCACTGCCACCACCTGCACTCCTCCTCTGTCCATAAAAAGGCAATTACATCCAGAGCTATGGAGCTTATTGATAACTAATTTGATTATTCTTAAGAGGGCTGTCGCCGTTCTGGTTGACAAAGGGTCATCTGACGGGGTCTGAGTGACATAGAAATGATAGGGGGCGGAGGCGTTGTAATAGGCTGCCCTCCTGATCGCTTCCCTCATCTAGAGGGCCAGGGAGCAAACCAGATGGATTCAAAATGCACTGCTTGAGAGGAGAGGGGAGAGATAGGGGACCATAAACACTTTCTCATGCAAATGTGCCTCCGTCTGGTCCCCTCCACCCCCTCCTCAGCCCAACACCAAGGCTCAATAGATGAACAAACGACAAGGATGAACAAATGTTCCATCAACAACTAAATAACAGGAGAGTGACCCATCTGCCTTCGGTTTACTCTATTTTCAGTGAGCGTTAGATATAGGGACTAAAGTGCAGGTAAGGAGAGGAAGCATTTGCAAACAACACCGTCTTCTTGGAACAGGAATATCTGAAATGGGCGCACGCTGTAGAGCATTTCTCTACCCAGTTTACTGCATATTAAATCGTTTATACAAGGTTATTAGGTCAAATCTAATAATCTAAGAACAAGTGTTCTTTTCTTCTCAGGAAGGCCAAGTCTGAATATTGTATGTCCGTTACCACTGATAACCTGAATGACCCTAGAAAGTTTTGGAAGGCTATTAAGTCTATGTCTGGTAACAGTAATGTTAATGAATTACCGTCATGTGTTTAGAAGGACTCTGTTGCTATATATGACAAAACTGAAATGCTGAATTGTTTCAATGAGCACTTTGTATCATCTGGTAGGCTGTTTGATTCAGTGTCCTCTGTCTCTGCACAACCCTGTGTGGATGAACCAGTGAGAGCTGGTCAAACCTTTAGCTTTTTGCCATTCTCAGTGCAGGTGGTACATAAAGCCCTGAAATCCATAGATCAGAGAAAGCCTGCAGGTCCTGATGTTTTGGATCCCTGCTTTTTAAATCTGGCAGCTGATATCATAGTTGAACCACTTACATCTCTGTTCAATCTAACCCTGGAAAGTAATGAAATTCCAAAGATCTGGAAATCAGCATTTGTCCTACCACTTTTAAAAGGGGGAGATCCAACTCTTTTAAATAATTATAGGCCAATCTCAAAGCTGTCACCCCTGGTGAAAATACTTGAAACCTGTGTAAGTGAACAGCTAAAATTGTTTTTATTTACTAACTCTATTTTAACAATGTACCAATCGGGCTTCAGGAAGAAGCATAGCACAATTACAGTAGCCATGAAGGTTTTAAATGATATCATTGAAGCCATTGACAAAAAACAGCACTGTCTCTCACTTTTTATTGATCTCTCTAATACTTTTGATACAGTTGATCATGCTATACTAAGGTAGAGATTGTCGAGTGTAGGTCTTTCGGAGCATGCAGTTGCATGGTTTGCTAACTATCTGTCTGATAGAACTCAGTGCACTCAATTTGATGGGCTTATGTCTGTTAAATTGTCTGTTTTTAATGGTGTGCCCCAAGGCTCTGTACTTGGTCCTCTCTTATTCACTATTTATATAAATGATTTAGACAAAAATGTCCAAAATGCACAACTTCATTTTTATGCTGATGATACTGTTATTTACTGTTGTGCCTCGTCTCTTACAAAAGCTTTCCAGAACATGCAAACTGCTTTTTATACTGTTCAACATACCTTGTGTCAATTGAAGCTTGAAGCTCAAAACTAAACTAATGGTGTTTTCTAATGCAAGAAATATACCTCTGAACCTTTCACCTATTACTTACTACCTGTCAGGGCAAGGAGATTGAGGTTGTAACCTCAAAAAACATCTTGGAATTTTAATTGATGACGGCCTCTCTTTTAAATTGCATATTCAACAACTTACAAAAACATTTTATTTTAGGAATAAGGCCTGTTTTTCTTTTGAAGCCAGAAGGAGGCTAGTATCAGCTACATTTATACCTTTACTAGACTATGGGGATATTTTATATATGAATGCTTCCACCCAGTGTTTGAGATCAATTGACACTCTTTACCATAGCACTTTGAGATTTATTTTAAACTGCAAAACCCTTACGCACCACTGCACTTTGTATACCAGGGTTGGCTGGCCTTCTCTAGTCACTCGTGGGCTCAGTCACTGGTATACTTTTATTTACAAAGCCATTTTGGGTTTACTACCTTTTTATTTGTGCATTTTTATTGTTCGGAAATGTGGTGGGTACTCTCTTCGTTCGCTGGTCTTTATCCTGCTAACTTTTCCAAATGTCCGAACTGAATTTGGTAAAAGGGCTTTTATGTCCTCTGCGCCATCGTCTTGGAACACCTTACAAAATACTTTTAAACTGGAAGAACTTGTCCCGATTGGTGTTTTTAAATCACTGATGAAGGATTTTGAGGCTGATTCCCTGACCTGTCAATGTTTTTAATTTGATGTTTTATACTCTTGTGAATTCAATGTTTTTGACTAGATAATACTTGGCTCAAGCACTATTTAACTTGTATTACTGGAGAACACTGATAAAAAGATAAGACAAGACTGACAAAGGTTCCATATAGTTATAGTTTTTTATGTCTGAGTGTATCTTTAAGACAGGAAGGAATGTGACTAAATGTAAGACCATCATAATAGTGCGGAATCATTGAATTAGGCAAACAAATAGCATAAACAGTGCTGTGGTGCTATATAATCATGCTGGGAAAGATATATGGCCTCACTGTATAACAATACATTACAGTACACAGTATGCATGAGTGTAAATACCCACATTTTTAAAGGAGAGCAGATGGTTGTCCAGTTCCACTCAACATGCAGTAAAGGAGCAGGAGTTAAAAGAGAGAGAACCCCTTGGAACCATACCACCACTAATTATATGAGGGCTCAAGGGTATTGGGTAGAGTGCAGTTGGTGGGTGACAGAGCCTCTCCTCTCTGTGACAGCCAGGCAGCAGGCACTGTGGGTGGCGGGGCTGCACAGTTGTTTTGGGATATATGACCCCATGGGGGGGGTCAAAGATGTATTAAAGAACCAGTAAGTATGTGTTCAAAACATAGCCGTGGACCATTACCTTCTCCTCTCCTGACCCCCCCACATGCTCCCTGTACAGCTGCTGTGGAGAGGAAGGGACACCATGAAGAACAGACACGAAAGCATGTGAAGGCACACAGACGCACACACACTGTCAATTTGTGGTGGAGAAGACAACAGAAAACATACACACTGTACATCGAACAAACTTTGCCATAAACACAATATTTTCAGAGCTTTGTACCAGTGACCACAGAATGTGATTTGAGATTCATGTAGATGTTGAAAGTATAGCTGGGTCCAAATACTATTTACATTATTCAAATTACTTGTACATACATTTTTATTTGAAAATACAAGTAGTTGAATATTGGCATGGATTCGGAAATACAAATAAATACTCCCATGCATTTGAACCCAGGTCCTAGGTGTATTTGAAATAACGTGTTTGAAAATAAGTATATATTTTTTTTTTTCAAATAGTAGGCTTTATAGGACATTATTTGAACATGCTTTCAAAAACTTCCAATAGAAGTATTTGATTTTGACCATATTTGAAAATACTGAAAAACACAAAAAATAAGTACTTAAATAACAAATAATGAAACTCATTTTAATTTAAAAATATACAATTAAAACGTTGCTGTCTAAAAGGGTGCTGTCATTTAAATCTAGAAAAAAGTATTATCTTGTAATTCCCTGTAACTCAAACATGAAAATCGTTCAATCCAACAGCAGTTATTATTATTATTATTTCATCAAATCAAATGTTATTTGTCACATACACATGGTTAGCAGATGTTAATGCGAGTGTAGCGAAATGCTTGTGCTTCTAGTTCCGACAATGCAGTAATAACCAATTTCACAACAACTACCTTATACACACAAGTGTAAAGGAATAAAGAATATATACATAAAGATATATATATGTATGAATATATATATATTCATATATATATGAATGAGTGATGGTACAGAACGGCATAGGCAAGATGCAGTAGATGATATCGGGTACAGGATATACATATGAGATGAGCAATGTAGGGTATGTAAACATTATATGAAGTGGCATTGTTTAAAGTGGCTAGTGATAAATTTTTCATCAATTTTTACATTATTAAAGTGGCTGGAGTTGAGTCAGTATGTTGGCAGCAGCCACTCAGTGTTAGTGCTTGCTGTTTAACAGTCTGATGGCCTTGAGATGGAAGCTGTTTTTCAGAATCTCGGTCCCTGCTTTGATGCACCTGTACTGACCTCGCCTTCTGGATGATAGCGGGGTGAACAGGCAGTGGCTTGGGTGGTTGTTGTCCTTGATGATCTTTATGGCCTTCCTGTGACATTGGGTGGTGTAGATGTCCTGGAGGGCAGGTAGTTTGCCCCCCGTGATGCGTTGTGCAGACCTCACTACCCTCTGGAGAGCCTTACGGTTGTGGGCGGAGCAGTTGCCGTACCAGCAGCCCGACAGGATGCTCTCGATTGTGCATCTGTAAAAGTTTGTGAGTGCTTTTGGTGACAAGCCAAATTTCTTCAGCCTCCTGAGGTTGAAGAGGCTCTGCTGCGCCTTCTTCACCACGCTGTCTGTATGGGTGGACCAATTCTGTTTGTCCGTGATGTGTACACCGAGGAACTTAAAACTTACTACCCTCTCCACTACTGTCCCATCGATGTGGATATGGGGGTGCTCCATCTGCTGTTTCCTGAAATCCACAATCATCTCCTTTGTTTTGTTGACGTTGAGTGTGTGGTATTTTCCTGACACCACACTCCGAGGGCCCTCACCTCCTCCCTGTAGGCCGTCTCGTCGTTGTTGGTAATCAAGCCTACCACTGTAGTGTTGTCTGCAAACTTGATGATTGAGTTGGAGGCGTGCATGGCCACGCAGTCGTGGGTGAACAGGGAGTACAGGAGAGGGCTCAGAACGCACCCTTGTGGGGCCCCAGTGTTGAGGATCAGCGGGGTGGAGATGTTGTTACCTACCCTCACCACCTGGGGGCAGCCCGTCAGGAAGTCAAGCACCCAGTTGCACAGGGCGTGGTCGAGACCCAGGCTCTCGAGCATGATGATGAGTTTGGAGGGTACTATGGTGTTAAATGCTGAGCTGTAGTCAATAACCAGCATTCTCACATAGGTATTCCTCTTGTCCAGATGGGTTAGGGCAGTGTGCAGTGTGGTTGAGATTGCATCGTCTGTGGACCTATTGGGGCAGTAAGCAAATTGGAGTGGGTCTAGGGTGTCAGGTAGGGTGGAGGTGATATGATTTTAAAGCACTTAATGATGACGGAAGTGAGTGCTACGGGGCGGTAGTTGTTTAGCTCATGGTGGCCCTCTTGAAGTATGTGGGAACAGCAGACTGGGATAAGGATTGATTGAATATGTCCGTAAACACACCAGCCAGCTGGTCTGCTCATGCTCTGAGGATGCGGCTGGGGATGCCGTCTGGGCCTGCAGCCTTGCGAGGGTTAACACATTTAAATGTTTTACTCACGTCGGCTGCAGTGAAGGAGAGTCCGCAGGTTTTGGTAGCGGTCCGTGTCAGTGGAACTGTATTGTCCTCAAAGCGAGCAAAGAAGTTGTTTAGTCTGTCTGGGAGCAAGACATCCTGGTCTGCAACGGGGCTGGTTTTCTTTTTGTAATATGTGATTGACTGTAGACCCTGCCACATACCTCTTGTGTCTGAGCCGTTGAATTGCGACTCTACTTTGTCTCTATACTGACGCTTAGCTTGTTTGATTGCGGAGGGAATAGCTACACTGTTTGTATTCGGTCATGTTTCCGGTCACCTTGCCATGATTAAAAGCAGTGGTTCGCGCTTTCAGTTTCGCGCGAATGGTACCATCAATCAACGGTTTCTGGTTTGGTAATGTTTTAATAGTTGCTGTGGGTAGGACATCGCCGATGCACTTGCTAATAAACTCGCTCACCGAATCAGCGTATTCGTCAATGTTGTTGTTTGACGCAATGCAGAACATATCCCAATCCACGTGATCGAAGCAATCTTGAAGCGTGTATTCAGATTGGTCGGACCAGCGTTGAACAGACCTGAGCGCGGGAGCTTCCTGTTTTAGTTTCTGTCTATGGGCTGGAAGCAACAAAATGGAGTCGTGGTCAGCTTTTCCGAAAGGAGGGTGGGGGAGGGCCTTATATGCGTCGCGGAAGTTCGAATAACAATGATCCAGGGTTTTACCAGCCCTGGTTGCACAATCGATATGCTGATAGAATTTAGGGAGTCTTGTTTTTAGATTAGCCTTGTTAAAATCCCCAGCTACAATCAATGCAGCCTCAGGATATGTGGTTGACATAGAGTCAAATGAAGTTCGTTCAGGGCCATCAATGTGTCTGCTTGGGGGAGAATATTGTGTGGCTGTGATTATAATCGAAGAGAATTCTCTTGGTAGATAATGCGGTCGACATTTGATTGTGAGGAATTCCAAGTCAGGTGAACAGAAGGATTTGAGTTCCTGTATGTTGTTATGATCACACCACGTCTCGTTAATCATAAGGCATACCCCCCCCCCCCCGCCCTTCTTCTTACCAGAAAGATGCTTGTTTCTGTCGGCGCGATGCGTGAAGAAACCAGCTGGCTGTACCGACTACGATAGAGTGTCTCGAGTGAGCCATGTTTCCGTGAAGCAAAGAACATTACAGTCTCTTATCAACCTACATCTTGGAGGTTCACCTACATCTTGTTATACCACTAAGGTCAGGGTCTAGATTTCAATCCCACTGATCACTGACTCTGACCCCCACCTCTATTTTCCCAGCAGTGCATAGAATCAGTGCATGATGTCACATGTAAACAAATGACAATGACTGTCGTCAGTGAACCTACATCTTGTTATACCACTAAGGTCAGGGTCTATTTCAATCCCACTGATCACTGACTCTGACCCCCACCTCTATTTTCCCAGCAAAGAGTTTCTCAAAGTCATCTTTAAAAGAGGCCCTGCTCTCCTGTGGAACATTGATGTCTAGACGGCTCCTCTCAATGAAAGAGACGGAGGCCTCCGCCCTCACGCTCATCCTCTCCTCCTTTTGTCTATCCTGGTGTCTCTCCATCTTCCCTGCTGGCCAGAGACAATCCCTGGCCTCCGCCACTTCCGAAACGTGTCGGAATAGTGAGATGCCCCGTTGACCCAGCAGCCCAGGGTCGGGGGCGGACCCCATGATCGCTCATGCAGGGCAGGAACACAAGAGAATGCCTGGCTGCACTCATAGGGCTGGCAGATGCAGCTGTCAATCACACAGAAAACAACATCATGACTGCAGACTGAATATATATTTGCTGCTATCATGGCCGACATAATGTTGACATGGCATGCATTCCCACAACACACACATTTGCCAGGGTAGTGATTTTATGGAATGCTTCACTCAAAGGTGAAATCATTCAGGATTCTGGTCACAAATCTGGCATTCAAATGACTGCGTTAAAGTATAGTGTACCTGAGCATTAGGTTGAGATTCACTGCTTTCCTCCTATATTCCAGTCAGAGCCATCTCTGTTCCAGTAAACATCCCCCTCTCCTCCTCCCTGCCTCCTTGTTGTCCTGTCTTATCACAAGCTAATGACTACACGGCCACACCAGCCAGAGGGAGGAGCCACAGTGTTCCTGGCTCTATTCACACCAGAGGGGCTCCCTCTACAGAGACCCCCGCCCACAAAGGCCGCTCTCATTCTCTCATTATCAACACCCATAATTGTTTGTGCTGCCTGATAATAGCTCTCAAAGCCTCTCCATATCAGCAATAACCTTCTGTCTGTAATGTATAGGAGGCCGCAGTGTATCCTCTCTCCGATTCAGAACCGTTTCCCCAAAGTGCTGAAGGACTTGGCTTTGGGCTCTGTCTGCTCTCTCTATGTAATCCGGTTTGGTGTTCTCTCTCACATTTCCGAGAAGAAGGAGCATTCTGTGTTCATTAATGCACTGTGATTGTGATTGTGTCAGAATGGTCTGGCCCTCAGGGGCCATCTGGGTCCCTCTATTTCCATATTGTTTATTAGTGGCTTTGTACATTAGCTGCATGGGTTTGCCATTCGCATTCCAAACCACGGGCACTGCACACCGATATTGTTGTCTTATTAATTACATTGCGGGGGTGTAATGAAAATATTCAGATACATCAGGCTTGCGGCCTTCAGTGCGGTGTTATATTATGTGAAGAAACGTTAGCCTTAATTAAACGACACACTTTTATTAACGTGGGCCTTTAAGAAATGAAAACGGACGAATCCCTTTTCAACTGCTGTAATTAGACAGACTGTAAGGATCATTAGTCAGTCACAAATTACCCGCTTACACTGGCTTCTAAATATTTGAGAGGCACTGCTTATAAATAGCGAGGGTATTGAAAGGATTTAACCTGAAAGCAGATGATTGTTTTTATAGTTATTGATGTGGAGCCATCAGACCAATGTTATTCTCCTGGTATTCACTCACAGCTGTAGAATACTGTCTGACTCCATGTTGGTTTGGCATTGAGAAGAGTTTACAATAAGCTTGTAATTACATCTATTAGGAATACTCTCTCTCCCCCCTCCCGCTCTCTCTTTTCTCTCTCAAACAGACCGACTAAATGTGTCTTCTGAGTCTCGACAGTGACATCAGCATGGCTGTTATCACTCTGAATATTGTTGGTCACCCAGCCAGACATTTCCAGCAGGGCTAATATTGGCTGCTGGACACTGGGCTGAGAAGAGAGGACAGGCTGTTGGTGTGACAAGGAGAGCAGCAGTGAACAGGTCTATTTGTGGCGTCTGTTAGGACTTTAGAGGAGCATTTCAACACTCTGAATAAGTGAAGACAATCTGGAGGCCATTCAAACTTCTCTACTCTCTGTTTAGACACTAACCAAACTATGGTGACAGCTCTGCCCACTGACTATTTCAATAACTCTGATGATAGGTGGGTGTAAACCCCTAAAATACTTTCAACAATGGGTATTGACAAGGTAACAAACACTATGGGTAGAATGGAACCTGTTTCTCAGCCATGCTGGTTTTTAGGCCTAGAGTAGACCTAGGCTTAATCTGTGTATTGGAAACTGGTAGTAAGCCTCTGTCTGTCTGGAGTGGAGTGAGGCTCACCCGCTTGTAGAGTATGTGTGAGCCCTGGCCTGGCTTAATCCCTGACCTTGTCCCTGACCTCTCCACATTCTTCACTCTCTCTATTACTCCACAGTTTCCAGGGCTGCCCCTGGCCTTGCTACTCCTGTGTGTGTGTGTGTGTGTGTGTGTGTGTGTGTGTGTGTGTGTGTGTGTGTGTGTGTGTGTGTGTGTGTGTGTGTGTGTGTGTGTGTGTGTGTGTGTGTGTGTGTGTGTGTGTGTGTGTGTGTTTGCGTGTGTGTATGTGCGTGTGCGTGTGAGTGAAAGACAGCGCTGTCAGAACAAATCAGGTCATAATTTATAAGTGTCTGTGTGCATCGCCTAAAGATGTAAGGTGCGGCTGGTCTTCCCTTCCATCACATATACTGTACATAGCACACACTGCGTGGTGTAGAAAGGCCTGCAGTCTGGACATTCCTCACATATCCCCTGCCTGCCCCTGCTGGTGTCCATCCAGACTGGATAGGCTGCTGACCACTCTCCCTGACACTGGCTGGCTGCTCACCGCACCCATAGTAAAGACAGAAAAACCTGCGCATGGTATTCATGGCACTATATGTTGCTCCCATGCTATTCCCCATCCACAAACATGGACAAGGTTTTCAGCTGCAATAGTCTTCATCAGAACACCATCATCAAGTTTGCTGACGACACCACGGGGGTAGAACTGATCACAGATGACGATGAGGCAGGGTAGAGGAGGGAGGTCAGAAAACTGGAAAATAAGGACATTTTTCAAGGAACAGAAACAAAACCTGGAATGAAAGTGATCCAACAGAACCATTATGTTTAAAAGCATGGGAACAGATTAATAACGTTATTTTACGTTCAAGGCACTTTTTTCTAGTCCCACAACAAAACGCAACAAAGTGCTTATGCAAAGCCCTCACTCTGTCACTTTCAAACGTATTCCAGTGTCTGCCTGCAAGCTGAAAGTTTTTGCCTGTGCGTGGTTAGGCTACCTGCCCCTCCCCCCTCTGAAGCATAGGCTACTGTACTGACAATACAGAAGGTAGGGAGAGAGATTTTTAATTAGCTAGCGAAGAATAGATTAACTTTTTCAAAGCTAGTTGAGGGTACTATAGGCCTAATTATCTCGTTTCATGTTGGATTTATTAACTACAAAAAGGTAAGATGTGTTTTTTATTCTGGTGCTGCTCTGCACACACAAGTTTGTTAGGTAGTTAGCTCAAGCTTGTTGGCTAGCTAGCTCAAAGGACATTCAAAGTTCCTCCATAGAAGCGGTTCATCCTAGGTATAATTCTGTGGACCTAATTTATATAATGCATGTCACAACAAGATGCCCAGAGCTTCAAGCCTTCTCCTCAACCCTCTCTCGCCACCTGCAAAATTCTGTCACATCTTGGGCCATAAACTACACTTGTCTGTCCATCATGCATGTAAAGAACTACCTTGCCTGCTCTATCCGCACTGATTGGTGTAGTAATTTAATGAGCTAAACGTAAAAAACAGTTTATTTCACAGGTTAAAAAAGTAACAGAAAGGAACGATATAAACCAATACTTGTTTTGGGTTCAAACCGCTTCAGGACTTTATTTTGCTGGTTGAAACTGTGGAACGAAACAAAATAATGGTGACATCCCAACACGCACACACGCTCACACGCTGCTGCTACGGTCTATTATCTGTCCTGTTGCCTAGTCACTTTACCCCATATCTATATGTACATAGCTACTACCTCAATTACCTCGTATCCCTGCACATCAACTCGGTACTGGTACTCCCTGTATATAGCCATGTAACTTTTACTAGTTATTGTTATTCATTATTCTCTGTGTATTTATTCCTTGCGTCACTTTTAAAAAATGTTAAAATGTATTTTGCATCTTTATGTTAACTGTGCATTGTTGGAAAAGAACCAGTAAGGAAGTGATGTAAGTAAGCACTAACACCAGTCTAAAGAACCAGTAAGGAAGTGATGTAAGTAAGCACTAACACCAGTCTAAAGGACCAGTAAGTAAGGGATGTAAGTAAGCACTAACACCAGTCTAAAGGACCAGTAAGTAAGTGATGTAAGTAAGCACTAACACCAGTCTAAAGGACCAGTATGTAAGTAAGCACTAACACCAGTCTAAAGAACCAGTAAGTAAGTGATGTAAGTAAGCATTAACACCAGTCTAAATGACCAGTAAGTAAGTGATGTAAGTAAGCACTAACACCAGTCTAAAGGACCAGTAAGTAAGTGATGTAAGTAAGCACTAACACCAGTCTAAAGGACCAGTAAGTAAGTGATGTAAGTAAGCACTAACACCAGTCTAAAGGACCAGTAAGTAAGTGATGTAAGTAAGCACTAACACCAGTCTAAAGGACCAGTAAGTAAGTGATGTAACTAAGCACTAACACCAGTCTAAAGGACCAGTAAGTAATCGATGTAAGTAAGCACTAACACCAGTCTAAAGGACCAGTAAGTAAGTGATGTAACTAAGCACTAACACCAGTCTAAAGGACCAGTAAGTAAGTGATGTAAGTAAGCACTAACACCAGTCTAAAGGACCAGTAAGTAAGGGATGTAAGTAAGCACTAACACCAGTCTAAAGGACCAGTAAGTAAGTGATGTAAGTAAGCACTAACACCAGTCTAAAGGACCAGTAAGTAAGTGATGTAAGTAAGCACTAACACCAGTCTAAAGGACCAGTAAGTAAGTGATGTAAGTAAGCACTAACACCAGTCTAAAGGACCAGTAAGTAAGCATTTCACTGTTAGTCTACACCTGTTGTTTACGAAGCATGTGACAATTTGATTTGAATGTACTGTTCCATAGTGGGGAGGCTTTTCTTTTACTATCCGTCTTTTTATGGCTCAGCATACAGACAGACACTCTTCCTGGCACATCAAACCTCCCAGACTCGGGACAGGTGGCCAGAGAGGAGGGGGGAGAAGAGGAGGATACTACCATTATAAAACAGACTATGTGACACCTCTGACCCCAAGCTACAGACCCCTGGCCCTTGACCTCAGAGGCACCTGCACAAGCTGGCCGTGAAATGTGGTCAACATGTTGCCTTTGACTGCTGTCCGCTGACTGGTAGGTCACCACTCAGGCCACTCTGGACACCGGAGCTCTCTGGGATGACCTCCAGAGACCAGGTGACTGAGCTGTCCATGACACCCTCAACACATCGACATGCTCTGTATGTGTACACAGACAGTACACCTGCAGTACTGGAGCAGTGTTTCACATGGACTACATGTAGCAGCAGTACCAGTCAAATTGGAATTGAAGTAGAATTTGGGGCTTAAACAACTATTTGGATTTGATAAGACATAGAACTGAATACTCCCTGAAGAGTCAATATAAAAATGGTTAAAACCAGTATTTCTATTTGTTTTAACACCAGTCTAAAGCCATTCATTTGAATATCAGGTTCCACATATCAAAATGAATAAATCCAAACAGAGAGGCCAATTCCATTGCCAAGAGACTCCCTGCTGTCTTTCTCATCCCGACTCATTTGGATGTGTGACTGGGAACGAATCAAAGAGAATTACTTTTTACTCAACTGACAGGCATCTCACACACAGATGCAAGCACACACACACGCGCACGCTCACACATGTATGCTCATGCTAACACACACAAGTACGCCCACACACACGTATACGTGGTACACCACTAGCTAATGTCTAGGCTGTAAGTGGAGCTTACGTGTTTCTCCAGCAGCAGTCTGATCCCCTGCTGATAGACAGTGTATTTACCTGGCAGACCTGTTGTCAGAGGTGGGAGGTCAGACACTCATGCTGAGCTGCACAGAGCTCCAGTTTCTCAATGACTTCTCTTCTCCTTCTTTCCTCTTTTCTCTTTTCAAGAGGTTACTCAGGCAAAAAGCAAGTTTGGATATAAAAAAAAAGATACAAATTGTATCACATAGCCTCTCCTCTTTGTAAAGATCTAATTTAACTGCACTGTATATACAAATATAAAATCAAATCAAATGTTATTAGTCACATGCGCCGAATACAATAGGTGCGGACCTTACAGTGAACTATGAATATGTAAAGTGTGTAAATATTATTTTTCCTATACATACACTGTAACTCTTATATTATTCTTTATTTTTAATTTAATGTAATATTGTATGTTGTTCTTGTCTATTAATGTTCTGTACTGAGTCATGTATTTGTATGTTTGATGTGAAGCCCAGGAAGAGTAGCTGCTGTATCTAAACTAAACTTCCAACCCAGTCCTCCATCTCTTTGATGTCAGGGTTGACGCCCATACACTGCTAACATGGTAAATTGCCTGTACTCATATCTGTGGCTACAGCCAGAGGGGCAGCTGTGCTCATGCATACTCACTCAAATCTCTCATGAGGAAGAGGCAACTTGTATATAGTCAAATAAAGAAACTTAGCAAACACGCAAAGATCAAACGCTTGAAGACCAAACTCTTCAAAATGACTTATTATTAGGTCCATTCCAGAACCTTGTGCCACAACTTCACGTTTCCTAAAGCCATCAAAACTGTTACCCGATGTCACCCTCTCATCTCAGACCAATGACAGACAGACTGTCACCAGCTGTAGCGTCTATGCAGTGGGCCCCTTCAGAGAGGGCGTGATTTTCCCTTTTTCCTGAGATGGATTACACACCATGCATTTTCTAGAGACTTTTGGCACCTCAGTGTGTTCCTGTTGGTGAAACGGAGCTGGTAGCTATGCCGAAGGTACCCACTTCCCTCCAATAGTGACAAATTCTTAAACCCCCCCCCCCCCCCCACCCCATCTCGAGGTATCACAGTAGGCCCACATGCTCAGACAGGACACAAGCTAACTCTGACACTGCCATGTGGTCATGCTTTCATTTTGGTGTCACGCTGATGTCCCTCACTCAACACTAGAATGATCAGGCACCCTCTCATTGGAAGACGTTACTGGTTTTCCCTGCTATTCCTAAACACTGCTTCATGCAGCCACAAGAAGGGAATGGTAAAATTTTCTTGAAGGAGATGAAGTCGATGTCCCTTATTAATAAGCTAGATGAGATTTGAAGATCTCCAGTCATTGACCCCAACTCATTGCCTGTTACCAGCTCATTACAGCCATTGCTGACTGCTGTTGGTTAATTGAGTAAATTGTCTACCAGTGAACAGTGGGCTGATCAGTTCAGCTCTGAGCTCCCCTGGATGCTGTGGTTGTTAGAGCTGCTTCTCTTGACAAAACCAGCTTGGCCTCTCAGTGGCAAGATAACGATCTGTATGTCTGACAGGTGTGTCGAGATTAGAGAGGGCTGTTCCCTCACTCCTCCTGTACCCCCTTCCCCCATCCCTCGTACAGTAACACCCCCACCAACCTGCCTGGGCCTGGCCACTCTCAAGAAAGAAAGAGAACATGTTTGACATAATTAATTGGCTCTTTCTATAAAGTGAGTCAAAGAGATGAGGAGGGTTATCAGGCTGAAATAATGAACTTGGTCCGAATTCACTGACAGTTGGCTTCTCTCAAATAATTCACCTTTTTAAATTTTCTTCATTTATGCATTTGTGAAATGAATGGTGTAGGTCCGATACTGGGAAAACGAGAGCAATTGAATCAAATATGGCTAAAAAGGAATTGAATTCATTTGAACCTGAAGAGACGATCTTAGAATGATATATATTTTTATATAGATTATTCTATTATGAGGCTAATGTATTCCAATCAATTCCAAATAAAAGAGGAACTTATGAGTTTTAATAACGGCGAGGGGGGTTACACACATCTACTCAATTACCATCCATATAGTCTCATACCCATATCTTCTCATCAGAGTAATTAACGGGTTGTAAGAAGGGCTATTATGCCACTCAGTGAAAGACCTAGGTATCTCTGCCTGAAAAGGGATGAGTCAGAATGAGAATGAAAGGAGATCAGTTAGGTCGCTGATTTTAATCATTGGCTCTATTTTGTAATTCCCAGAATGATGTGTAAAACTGAAGTGATTTTGCCAATATATTTATTGAAAGACTTTCCAAGTATTTCTTTGTCCATCTTCCGTTTTAACTGTCGTTGATTCAAGATTCATAGGGTAAGTGTGTGTGTGTCTCTGTGTGAGTGTGCTATCACCATTAGCACAAATTATGCTCTTTGTTGAGTGGACAAAGGAGAGGTAATTGAATCCATCAGCACATTTACTGCTTGGTGTCTCTACCACAACCAGACAATATGCTGCTTGGAGTCTCTACCACAACCAGACAATATTCTGCTTGGAGCCTCTACCACAACCAGACAATATGCTGCTTGGAGCCTCTACCACAACCAGACAATATGCTGCTTGGAGCCTCTACCACAACCAGACAATATGCTGCTTGGTGTCTCTACCACAACCAGACAATATGCTGCTTGGAGTCTCTACCACAACCAGACAATATTCTGCTTGGAGCCTCTACCACAACCAGACAATATGCTGCTTGGAGTCTCTACCACAACCAGACAATATGCTAATTGGAGCCTCTACCACAACCAGACAATATGCTGCTTGGAGTCTCTACCACATCCAGACAATATGCTGCTTGGTGCCTCTACCACAACCAGACAATATGCTGCTTGGTGCCTCTACCACAACCAGACAATATGCTGCTTGGTGCCTCTACCACAACCAGACAAGATGCTGCTTGGTGCCTCTACCACAACCAGACAATATGCTGCTTGGAGTCTCTACCACAACCAGACAATATGCAGCTTGGTGCCTCTACCACAACCAGACAATATGCTGCTTGGTGCCTCTACCACAACCAGACAATATGCTGCTTGGAGTCTCTACCACAACCAGACAATATGCTGCTTGGTGCCTCTACCAAAACCAGACAATATGCTGCTTGGTGCCTCTACCACAACCAGACAATATGCTGCTTGGAGTCTCTACCACAACCAGACAATATGCTGCTTGGTGCCTCTACCACAACCAGACAATATGCTGCTTGGTGCCTCTACCACAACCAGACAATATGCTGCTTGGTGCCTCTACCACAACCAGACAATATGCTGCTTGGAGTCTCTACCACAACCAGACAATATGATGCTTGGAGTCTCTACCACAACCAGACAATATGCTGCTTGGAGTCTCTACCACAACCAGACAATATGCTGCTTGGAGTCTCTACCACAACCAGACAATATGATGCTTGGAGTCTCTACCACAACCAGACAATATGATGCTTGGAGTCTCTACCACAACCAGACAATATGCTGCTTGGAGTCTCTACCACAACCAGACAATATGCTGCTTGGAGTCTCTACCACAACCAGACAATATGCTGCTTGGAGTCTCTACCACAACCAGACAATATGCTGCTTGGAGTCTCTACCACAACCAGACAATATGCTGCTTGGTGCCTCTACCACAACCAGGCAATATGCTGCTTGGAGCCTCTACCACAACCAGACAATATGCTGCTTGGAGTCTCTACCACAACCAGACAATATGCTGCTTGGAGTCTCTACCACAACCAGACAATATGCTGCTTGGAGTCTCTACCACAACCAGACAATATGCTGCTTGGAGTCTCTACCACAACCAGACAATATGCTGCTTGGTGCCTCTACCACAACCAGACAATATGCTGCTTGGTGCCTCTACCACAACCAGACAATATGCTGCTTGGAGTCTCTACCACAACCAGACAATATGCTGCTTGGAGTCTCTACCACAACCAGACAATATGCTGCTTGGAGTCTCTACCACAACCAGACAATATGCTGCTTGGAGTCTCTACCACAACCAGACAATATGCTGCTTGGTGCCTCTACCACAACCAGGCAATATGCTGCTTGGTGCCTCTACCACAACCAGACAATATGCTGCTTGGTGCCTCTACCACAACCAGACAATATGCTGCTTGGTGCCTCTACCACAACCAGACAATATGCTTGGAGTCTCTACCACAACCAGACAATATGCTGCTTGGAGTCTCTACCATAACCAGACAATATGCTGCTTGGAGCCTCTACCACAACCAGACAATATGCTGATTGGAGTCTCTACCACAACCAGACAATATGCTGCTTGGAGTCTCTACCACAACCAGACAATATGCTGCTTGGAGTCTCTACCACAACCAGACAATATGCTGCTTGGAGTCTCTACCACAACCAGACAATATGCTGCTTGGAGTCTCTACCACAACCAGACAATATGCTGCTTGGAGTCTCTACCACAACCAGACAATATGCTGCTTGGAGTCTCTACCACAACCAGACAATATGCTGCTTGGAGTCTCTACCACAACCAGACAATATGCTGCTTGGAGTCTCTACTACAACCAGGCAATATGATGCGTTAGTGAAAAGGATTCAGTACATTTATAATTCTGAAATACCCGTAAATTCTCTCACCTACCCTATCTGAATAATGAAAATGAACCTTGTAATGAATAATCAATCAATCTGTGTTGTCTGCCTGACATTCTTAGCTTTTTCTTGTCCCTTCAAAAATGGAAAACGACAAAATACACCAAATACAAGCATTGCAAGAAGTTCTCCCCGTCTTTTGTTTTTTAAACATTTTATTTTCAATGAACTGCAATCTGGCACTCACTCTGGCTTCTGAGACTAAGAACAGGCCTCTTTTGTAGAGATTCAACCCCAGTCTGTTACCGTGACTCCATGGGGAGACCCAGTGCTCTCTAGGGGCCCTGCAGAGGCCCCTGGACTAATCAACCAGGACCCAATGGAGGGAATACCCTAACACCCCCTCTCTCCCTGAGGACCACACCAATAACTAAAATTCAATGTTCACTAAAGAGTTCAGAGCTTGTTAAATAGTCTCATTAAGTAGGATGGATTGGCCATTATAGGTCAGCAGACATGACACCTAAAACAGTTGGTCCCTTAGTTTCTCTCATAGATGACTCCTAATGGTGACTCAGTCTACCATGACTCCCTAATGTCTTCTTGATGTGTCATTAACATTTATTACACTGTCGAGATACGGGGTCGACATGCACACACACACATACACACACATTTAACATTCTTACAAATACACCCCATGCATGAAGGTCCTGATATATATGGACACGGATAGTCCAATCAGAAGGGAGGTTATTGATGATGTCAGAGGTTTGTTCAGGGTTGTTTTTAAACGGTTAGTGAACACACACACACACACACACAATCAATGGATATGGACTATGAGCATTGATGTATCGTATTGGTGGTCTGTGACACTGTATGTCTCTGTGATTTATTCATCCTGTGTGTTTTCCCCAGACCAGCCCTAAGACCCCCAGGATACCCCTGAGAGTTTGTGTGTGTTGATGGTACGCTGCTCTTCACAGCTCTAAATCACATTCTTTCCCTCCTCCTTAACAAATTAGAAGCAGAGCTTTGTCTTGAAAGTCTGCAGAGAGAGAGAGAGAGAGGGAATGAGAGAGAGAGAGAGAGAGGGAATGAGAGAGAGAGCCAGAGTGTGGGTGAGAGAGCGAGCCAGAGTGTGTGTGTGAGAGAGAGAGAGAGAGAGAGAGAGAGAGAGAAGGAGAGAGAGAGAGAGAGAGAGAGTAGCAGAGGACTAACATGTTGGAGCTGACCAAGCACAATAGATCTCCAAAGAACCTCCACTCCAATATTTTTGTCTTCTCACATGGCTTATCTTTTCAGATACATCATCACCCCAACAGGGTCATTCGCCACTGTAAAGCCCTATCAACCTAACTGCAATCCATCCAAGGACATTGCTTATTTTATTCAGGGGAAGTCCTTAGAAGTCCTGAGAACTTACAGTATATGTTCCCCTTCCTGTGCTGTCTACGCTGGTCCACTCTGTAAAAATAAGTTATTGGTTATGGTGTCCTCTGCCAAACCAGGGACAGCAACAACATAAATCCAGACTCATAATGCATTAGTCTTCGGCTCACATCGGAGCCAGTGAATGGAGCTCTGCTCTATGGAAGTGGCGATTGCTAAGAGAAGATAAATTATAAATCGCTCCATGCTATTGTGTATTGTCATGGTGAGAGGCTGCATAGTGCATTGGCTATGTCATTCTCAGACCCTTTGGTGTGAAATCTGAAGTTTGGGGCGCTAATATGACAGCTATGGCCGAAGCAGTGTTGGTGTAACCAATGTCCTGATGTCCACTGACTGGCTGAACACGCATCCAGAAGCAGTGTTGGTGTAACCAATGTCCTGATGTCCACTGATTGGCTGAACACGCATCCAGAAGCAGTGTTGGTGTAACCAATGTCCTGATGTCCACTGACTGGCTGAACACGCATCCAGAAGCAGTGTTGGTGTAACCAATGTCCTGATGTCCACTGATTGGCTGAACACGGCATCCAGAAGCTGTGTTGGTGTAACCAATGTCCTGATGTCCACTAGTTGGCTGAACACGCATCCAGAAGCAGTGTAGGTGTAACCAATGTCCTGATGTCCACTGATTGGCTGAACACGCATCCAGAAGCAGTGTTGGTGTAACCAATGTCCTGATGTCCACTGATTGGCTGAACACGCATCCAGAAGCAGTGTTGGTGTAACCAATGTCCTGATGTCCACTGACTGGCTGAACCCGCATCCAGAAGCAGTGTTGGTGTAACCAATGTCCTGATGTCCACTGATTGGCTGAACACGCATCCAGAAGCAGTGTTGGTGTAACCAATGTCCTGATGTCCACTGACTGGCTGAACACGCATCCAGAAGCAGTGTTGGTGTAACCAATGTCCTGATGTCCACTGATTGGCTGAACACGGCATCCAGAAGCTGTGTTGGTGTAACCAATGTCCTGATGTCCACTAGTTGGCTGAACACGCATCCAGAAGCAGTGTAGGTGTAACCAATGTCCTGATGTCCACTGATTGGCTGAACACGCATCCAGAAGCAGTGTTGGTGTAACCAATGTCCTGATGTCCACTGATTGGCTGAACACGCATCCAGAAGCAGTGTTGGTGTAACCAATGTCCTGATGTCCACGGATTGGCTGAACACGCATCCAGAAGCAGTGTTGGTGTAACCAATGTCCTGATGTCCACTGATTGGCTGAACACGGCATCCAGAAGCTGTGTTGGTGTAACCAATGTCCTGATGTCCACTGACTGGCTGAACCCGCATCCAGAAGCAGTGTTGGTGTAACCAATGTCCTGATGTCCACTGATTGGCTGAACACGGCATCCAGAAGCAGTGTTGGTGTAACCAATGTCCTGATGTCCACTGATTGGCTGAACACGGCATCCAGAAGCAGTGTTGGTGTAACCAATGTCCTGATGTCCACTGATTGGCTGAACACGCATCCAGAAGCAGTGTTGGTGTAACCAATGTCCTGATGTCCACTGATTGGCTGAACACGCATCCAGAAGCAGTGTTGGTGTAACCAATGTCCTGATGTCCACTGATTGGCTGAACACGGCATCCAGAAGCAGTGTTGGTGTAACCAATGTCCTGATGTCCACTGATTGGCTGAACACGCATCCAGAAGCAGTGTTGGTGTAACCAATGTCCTGATGTCCACTGATTGGCTGAACACGGCATCCAGAAGCAGTGTTGGTGTAACCAATGTCCTGATGTCCACTGATTGGCTGAACACGCATCCAGAAGCAGTGTTGGTGTAACCAATGTCCTGATGTCCACTGATTGGCTGAACACGGCATCCAGAAGCAGTGTTGGTGTAACCAATGTCCTGATGTCCACTGATTGGCTGAACACGGCATCCAGAAGCAGTGTTGGTGTAACCAATGTCCTGATGTCCACTGATTGGCTGAACACGCATCCAGAAGCAGTGTTGGTGTAACCAATGTCCTGATGTCCACGGATTGGCTGAACACGGCATCCAGAAGCAGTGTTGGTGTAACCAATGTCCTGATGTCCACTGATTGGCTGAACCCGCATCCAGAAGCAGTGTTGGTGTAACCAATGTCCTGATGTCCACTGATTGGCTGAACACGGCATCCAGAAGCAGTGTTGGTGTAACCAATGTCCTGATGTCCACTGATTGGCTGAACACGGCATCCAGAAGCAGTGTTGGTGTAACCAATGTCCTGATGTCCACTGATTGGCTGAACACGGCATCCAGAAGCAGTGTTGGTGTAACCAATGTCCTGATGTCCACTGATTGGCTGAACCCGCATCCAGAAGCAGTGTTGGTGTAACCAATGTCCTGATGTCCACTGATTGGCTGAACACGCATCCAGAAGCAGTGTTGGTGTAACCAATGTCCTGATGTCCACTGATTGGCTGAACACGGCATCCAGAAGCAGTGTTGGTGTAACCAATGTCCTGATGTCCACTGATTGGCTGAACACGCATCCAGAAGCAGTGTTGGTGTAACCAATGTCCTGATGTCCACTGATTGGCTGAACCCGCATCCAGAAGCAGTGTTGGTGTAACCAATGTCCTGATGTCCACTGACTGGCTGAACCCGCATCCAGAAGCAGTGTTGGTGTAACCAATGTCCTGATGTCCACTGATTGGCTGAACACGGCATCCAGAAGCAGTGTTGGTGTAACCAATGTCCTGATGTCCACTGATTGGCTGAACACGCATCCAGAAGCAGTGTTGGTGTAACCAATGTCCTGATGTCCACTGATTGGCTGAACACGCATCCAGAAGCAGTGTTGGTGTAACCAATGTCCTGATGTCCACTGATTGGCTGAACACGCATCCAGAAGCAGTGTTGGTGTAACCAATGTCCTGATGTCCACTGATTGGCTGAACACGGCATCCAGAAGCAGTGTAGGTGTAACCAATGTCCTGATGTCCACTGATTGGCTGAACACGCATCCAGAAGCAGTGTAGGTGTAACCAATGTCCTGATGTCCACTGATTGGCTGAACACGCATCCAGAAGCAGTGTTGGTGTAACCAATGTCCTGATGTCCACTGATTGGCTGAACACGCATCCAGAAGCAGCACTAACAAGACAGAGAACACATTGAACTCGAAATTAACCGTTCAAAAACATACCTCTCTCATTTCTAAACAGAGACCTTGTTCTAGACAATATTGTAACGAAATAACATTTCAAAAGTAACATTAGGAGTATTCAAGTACAAGAAGTGTCGAGAATGTAATTCCAGTCCTAACTCAGAAATGTAGAATGGCTCCGATTATATTTGTCCACGCAAATCAAGACTTGTGCCACTGTGCCAGGCATTTTCCTTTGGTACAGTTGTCCTCAAGGGGAAGAAGACCTCCCAACACAGAGAAAGAGAAAAAGAGAGAGAGATTTTCAGCTGCTGTCAGCGACGCTGTGCCAAGCCTATAAAACAGTACACATCTGCTAATTACACAGACTGCTTCTGTTCACCAGCTCTCAGATTAACATAGCTTGGAAGTGCTTACAAGAAACAACAAATCAATGAAGGGATACAACTATTTTTTGGACAAAGAAAACATTTTTGTTGTTGTTGAAAAAGTCATCAAATGTATTCTAGGTTATGATCATGTGCTTATTGTGTCATATGTCCTATATGTGTGCAGAGAATACATTTAGGTATTAGACTAGAATGATGTAAACATTTGGAGCTGCAACATTAACATACAGTGGATACATTGTCTGTGTTACATTTCATTTTTATATAATATATATATTTTTTACATTCCAAAAACAAAACGTATATATACAAACGACAATTTACAGACACTCAAACAATTCCTACATCTCATCTGCCCAGACCCACCTGCTCATACCCCCATCCCTAGTGTTGTCATATTTATGAAAGATTTTTAACCATGCATTGTGAAATTATAATTTAACTCAATTCATATGGTTGGATAGTGACAACATTTCATTGTTTCACCAACAAACATAGATCTGGGAGGATTAAATAGGTGGAAGCAGCATGGTGGCATTTCTACCAAGCCAATCAGAAGGTAAAATGATGCTATTACTACAATGTTGATTTCTATCCACTCCTTTCAGGTCTAAAGTAGTGCCTATGGGTGTAAGGGCTGGGGGTCGGTTTGGAATTTAGCACTAAGCATCTATGACGTAGAGGTGTCTTTTCTTTATATTATTATAAGGACAAATGTGATTAGGGTAATTACATTGACGCAATAGCAGACTGACAGCCCTACTTCTATGTATTATGTGTCAGTATATTTAGGACAAATCTTCAGATATGCTTCATCGTGTGGCACCCAGTTATTTACTCCTATTTCAAAAGGAAGCTCTGAAAATGAAGTAACACTGTTTGCCTGTCAGCCTGTACATCGTTCCTCCTCAGGTAGTCATGTAACCAACCTGCACCACGGACCCCATAACAAAAGAGCTGTGTTTCCACCACACACACCCACGCACACACGCACACAAACACACACACCCCCACGCACACACACACACTGTGCCAGTTAGAGAGGCCTTCTCTCCACGCAGGTTTGCCTTCTAATCGGGGGTGTCAGAAAAAGTGAGAGCATCTCACAGGAGACACAGGCTGCACACCGCACCTCGTGCTCACGGCTTTAACTCTGTATATGAGCAGCCGAGTGTCGCAGAGAAGAGCTACCTGTCAATCTGGAGGCACCCGCCTGTGTAAGGCTGGCTGTACCGGAGGAGGAAAAGACCATGTGCTCTGAGATCGTTTACACACTCCAGTGAGAGAGACTGGTACGTCTGCAGCTGGTACAGATTGTTATGTGTGTGTTCTGAAGGGTAGGAATCATTTGCAGTAGGAATATCTGTTACCTATGCAGCAGTAGCAGCCACGGTTGGTCTAGTTCTGTCCCTGTTCTGAATCAGCTAGCTAGGCCATGGAGGTCCTTCCTGGTTCAATGTTACAAGACTTCTAAATAAAGTAGAAACATAACAAGAGAGAAGAGTTCAAGTTGGATGGAGAGATTCACCACATGTCCTCAGGGACAGCAGAGCAACAAACAGTTCTCATCATTACTGAAATTAACAAGACAATAATAGATGTGCTTACATTTAAATCAATAGTTGTTGTGTGACCAATCTCCAAGCTCTACACACACAATCATGATTTCCCCATTACCCATGGTCTTATAAGTGTGTTTCAGTCATCAGTCATCACCCAAAAAGACAGCACCAGTATAACTGTATTATGTTGTCGTTCAAAACAGAATGCTGCGAATCAAAGCTCTTGAATGGTCGGGCATTTTGTACAAGCTATCTGATCAAATGCCTTGTTATTGGCAACATCTGTTGAAGGGTGTATTTCTTAGGTATGATCAGGCACAAAGATTATCCGATTTGTTTAAAATTTAGGCTACCTCATTGTAATAATCCGTACATTCTGTGAGTCAAGGTACAGATCAAGCCTAGTTAGCAGACAGATCTCCCCATCTATCCATCCATCCATATCCGGAGAAAATGATTGACAGGTTGGGGCTTTATTTCCCTGGTGGTACCCCTCCAATCCCCCCATCCTTCTCTATACTCTCAACGTCTCCCTCTCACTACAGCCTTATCTCATCTCTGTGCCCTGTTCATAAGGTTTATCTTTTTAATTATGTCAAAGCTAACCGGCTGAAGAGGCTTGCTGAGGGCCTATCAGTGGCCTGGTCTCTGACCTCTCTGTCTGTTCTCACCCCCAGTCTCCTGGCACTGCTGTTTTTACACATACAGAGCAGCACCTTTGTTATGGAAGATCTATTGACTGGAGATGATCACCTGTCTCTGTCACAACCTCAATTATATAGATTCTCTCACTCCTATCTCGCCAAAAATTCTTAATTGTTCATTTCTCAGAAGGGTGTAGACAGCGTTTCAACCAACGAGGTGTGGTCAAGGTGCAGCCAAAAATCACAAGAACATCAGTAAAGATTGTCAGGACTCTCAGGCTCACTATTAGAAGCTGTTGTTTTCATTAAAAGTGTTATTACACAAGTGTGTGCTACTTGAGGCATTGGGAGGGAGCTCACGGCTCACGGTTCACAGTTCACAGTTCACAACTCACAGTTCACAGTTCACAGCTCAACATCAGTCAATCTGTTCCCTTCAGATACCTTACATTTATGCGGTCAAGTTGTGGCTGCGGTGACACCTGGTTGGTGTAAGGGGATCTAGAGCAGGAACTCTGACTCAGACCCTGTAAATGTGGGCCGTCCCACACATACAGAACATACGTTACCATAACAAACACACCCACATAACAACTAGTTCCTGGAAAACGTTACCTATTTTGACCGTGTTAATTTCCCTCTCAGCCTGATGATTTGTGTGACCTGCAAAAGGTGTTTGAGCGCCAAGTGAGAGTTGAGGCCTAACTGCTTGCCCATATGTTTAGTTTCAAGGCCTTTTGCACTCACTGGCTCAATGTTTTATTGCCCTCAGCCTCATTGAAAAACTCACAACACTGACAACGATGTAACATGACATCACTGTTGAACCAGTGCTCTCAGGGCAGCCAGGGTCAATTGCAATAGCTGCAAAGGGAACATCTAAAACCCCTCGGGCCCCCAGGCCAAGACCAGTGGATCTCCTGAGGGTACAGAGGCACCCACGGGGCTTAATGTCCGGGGTTTAGGAACACTGCTGGGACTCCATGGGGCTTCCAGGAGAACACAAATCACAACCTACTCTATAGCCCTGTCTGTCACAGAGTTCCTACAATCCTCTTCAGACAATATCAACAGATAATATAAACATAATAATGTTAATGGATATATATATATATATACATAGCACATTTCCACCAGATGTTCAAAGTGCTTTACATTTTCTGGGGGAAACTCCCCTCATCCATTCCCAACATGAAGCCTATAATCTACCGATGCACATATGGTCATGACTCCATGGCTGTAATATTTGTTTATAATAGTATATGACCTTTCAAAATCCACTGTAAGCCTTTCAGCACGTTTTTTTTAGCTTCAATATTTTGTGTACAACACCATATCTGTAGTCGATAGCGCACCATAGTTGCACACAATATAAGGGATGAATGTGGAAAGTAATTGATTTGACTTTGGCAGCGAGAGATACCCCAGAGGTTTGAACCTGAACGGAGGAGGAGCAGCCATGTGGTATGTAATCACTTGGTATCCATGACACCACAGACAAAAAAAACTCTTAATAACCCTAATCTCCATTATCAGAGGGTCTGTGTGTGTGTGTGTGTGTGTGTGTGGACACAGGAAGGCTAAGTAAATGCAGCTCTTTTATGGAAGCTAGTTATAGTTTTTTCTGGAGGATTATGGGAGATTAAGCCGTGTTAAAGGTAGACTCAGCGATATGACGTAGAAAGTAAACAGCATAATGGGTCAATTTTCGCAACAGCTAAGAGTGTTGAAGCGCGAGATTCAACTTCTCTGCTGTTTTGGTCCCGTAGCTACCACGCTGCAACAGTATGAAGCGAACCTGTGCACATGAGCAGATACTGTGTGTGACTGTGTGAGAGTGAAGTCTAGAATCTCACTCATCTCAATATCTGTGATGCTGCTCGTGGCAATGTCATTTCACTGAGTCTACATTTAAAAGTTCAGGAATACCAAGATATTCATGAATGCAGGACATACACACTGCATGTCTATCTGTGTGTGGGTAACTAAGTAATAGCATGGTAACGCTAAGTGAGAAAGAAGACCACTACCTCAATATTAACATTGTCCATATTTTTCATTTAGAGCTATTAAGAAAATATAACTATGACTTTGTTAACAAAATGTTGCACTGTAAGTTGCAGCAGGCCTCTGCTAGAGTGGATCCTGGCTGCTCCTCTCTGCTGTGGGTTAGCTCATCCCATGACCTACGGCCCACACACCACATACGCTCATGTATGGCTGCTTTAGTACCTCTGCTAGGCTGTGATATGTCGGACCACACACACAGTCTCACACACAGCTAAGTGGATTACACACTGATGATTTGTGTTTGACCAAAAGCATTTAGTCTCGGAGCGCACAGCAATTCAAACCCAGGATTAGGATTATAGCATGTCATCCGTTTGGTCAGCAACCATGGCTAATGGTGGGGGTGATTTAGCATGTCATATGTGTCTGTCAGCGTGTAAACTAACAGGATGGGATAGATAGAGACTGTGTACTGTCTGTAATGTATGAGAGAGAGAAATATGAACTCAGTCTGAGGGAGGTTGAATTGAAGTGCTCTGGTCTTCAGCTCAAATTGACACCAGATGTAATGACGTGCCGCAAAGACAGTCAGTATGAAGAACTCATAAACTCAGCAAAAAAAAGAAACGTCCTCTCACTGTCAACTGCGTTTATTATCAGCAAACTTAACATGTGTAAATATTTGTATGAACATTACAAGATTCAATAACTGAGACATAAACTGAACAAGTTCCACAGACATGTGACTAAAATAAATGGAATAATGTGTCCCTGAACAAAGGGGGGGTCAAAATCAAAAGTAACAGTCAGTATCTGGTGTGGCCACCAGCTGCATTAAGTAATGCAGTGCATCTCCTCCTCATGGACTGCATCAGATTTGCCAGTTCTTGCTGTGAGATGTTACCCCACTCTTCCACCAAGGCACCTGTAAGTTCCCGGACATTTCTGGGGGGGAATGGCCGTAGCCCTCACCCTCCAATCCAACAGGTCCCAGACGTGCTCAATGGGATTGAGATCGGGCTCTTAGCTTGCCATGGCAGAACACTGACATTCCTGTCTTGCAGGAAATCACGCACAGAACAAGCAGTATGGCTGGTGGCATTGTCATGCTGGAGGGTCATGTCAGGATGAGCCTGCAGGAAGGGTACCACATGAGGGAGGAGGATGTCTTCACTGTAACGCACAGCGTTGAGATTGACTGCAATGACAACAAGCTCAGTCCATTGATGCTGTGACACGCCGCCCCAGACAATGACGGACCCTCCACCTCCAAATCGAGCCCGCTCCAGAGAACAAGCCTCGGGGGAAGGCTCATTCCTTCGATGATACACGCAAATCCGACTATCACCCCTGGTGAGACAAAACCATGACTCGTCAGTGAAGAGCCCTTTTTGCCAGTCCTGTCTGGTCAAGCGTCTGTGGGTTTGTGCCCATAGGCGATGTTGTTGCCGGTGATGTCTGGTGAGGACCTGCTTTACAACATGCCTACAAGCCATCAGTCCAGCCTCTCTTAGCCTATTGCGAACAGTCTGAGAACAGATGGAGGGATTGTGCGTTTCTGATGTAACTCGGGCAGTTGTTGCTGCCATCCTGTATCTGTCCCGCAGGTGTGATATTCGGATGTACCGATCCTGTGCAGGTGTTGTTACACGTGGTCTGCCACTGCGAGGACGATCATCTGTCCGTCCTGTCTCCCTGTAGCGCTGTCTTTGGTGTCTCACAGTATGGACATTGCAATTTATTGCCTTGGCCACATGTGCAGTCCTCATGCCTCCTTGCAGCATGCCTAAGGCACATTCACGCAGATGAGCAGGGACCCTGGGCATCTTTCTTTTAGTGTTTTTCAGAGTCAGTAGAAAGGCCTCTTTAGTGTCCTAAGTTTTCATAACTGTGACCTTAATTGCCTACCATCTGTAAGCTATTAGTGTCTAACGACCGTTCCACAGGTGCATGTTTATTAATTGTTTATGGTTCATTGAACAAGGATGGGAAACAGTGTTTAAACCCTTTACAATGGGGATCTGTGAAGTTCTTTGGATTTTTACAGATTATCTTTGAAAGACAGGGTCCTGAAAAAGGGACGTTTCTTTTTTTGCTGAGTTTACATGTACACTCTTAGAAAAAGGGAAAAAAAATCATTTGAAATGTTGTTGTAATTCTAGTTTGTCATGTGTGGTTGCAATATCCCTTCTCATGTGGATCTATTGGGCTTGAAGACAAGCTTTGTAACCACAACCCTGCATGCTACCCATGCCTTTCCTACAATGGAGAGCTTTATTTTCCTTTGAAAATGTAGTTTGGATCTTTCCTGAGGGAGATGTCGTATCACCAAGGGGACCATGACAGTGCTTTGAATCTTGCGAAAATTCTGTTTGACCCCGTGACAGAATCACTGTAGAGTCTGTGTAAGTGCAGGAAATCACTGTATGATGACAATGCCATATGTGATTAGACATAAACTCACTGTCTCTGAGCTACAGAATACAGCCTTTGTCCTCAGATAGTAACATTATTGACTGTTATAATGGTGGTATGCCTCACTTGAAAAGGGGATTTTAGTAAAGTATTTATATAATTATATTTATATAATTATAAATAATCATTAGTGTTAGTGTGAATGTTTTGATTGTGAATGTTTTGTGTATGATTGGTTTCCCATCTTAAATACATTCAATAAAAACATAGATTTGCATAATTAATTATATTATATGTGTAAATGTGTGTGTGTGTGTACATATGTGCATGTGTGAACCAAGTGTGGCTGGACAGCCACTTCCCCCCAAACTGTTAACCTTGGTCTTGATCTTAGTCAAAGTAGCCTGTTGGCCTCTAGCAACTGTGTTTCCATGGAGACTCGGGGATTCACATCCAGCACAATACACAGACCCTCATGTGTGACGCCGATATTGTTCCTCTCACACAAAGTGCTCACTTTGATGTGCGGTCCTCTTTGCTCAGTGTCAGTCTCAAAACAAACTGGGCTCTCCATGCTACGCTGAGACCCAGCTATCACCATGTTTTGTGAATGGGACCTTACCTTAATAAAGATAATTCATTCGATATTAAGGGCTGATTCTCTGTGAAATGTTAGGGTGGATTTAAAAAACACACCAAAGAGCTACCCAACTTTGATCATCATCTACGTTGATTTGTGTTGGGCAAACACATTCAATTCATTCAAAGACCTCTGATTGGTTTCAGCTATAGGGGTGGAGTAGCTAGGGCCCCCTTTTCCCTACATCGTTCCAGATGCGACCCAGTTGTCATGACAACATGGTGCCACATACAGGAAAGCCTTTGATTGACAGAAATGCTCCCTGCCAACGGCAGTTAGCGGCCACAAAACAATACAGGGAGGAAGTCAGCCATTAGTCTGGTTACAAGTCTTTAACCTCTCCTTGATCTCTCCAGGGATGCAATGTTTAGATCTAGCTATGCCTGTGTGTGTGTCAAGAGCAACACATTTTGGTAAGCTATATTATATGACAGCAGCCCATTCACCAGAGTGGATGTGTAATTTATGGATAATGATGATGACAGTGAGGGGAAAGAGAGGGAGGAGGGGGAGGATGACTTAAGATATTTCAATCCACACCATTGGAAAATATATGCTTTCAATATACGTTATATTATTTTATATATTTACAGAAAAATATATAAAAAAGTGGAACAGGGTAGTATGATTTATCTAAGCTCATTTTTTTGTGTAGCCCTGAACAAATGTGACATTTTAAATAAATTAAATGACCTTTCTATACATAGGCCTATATAAATCTATAATAAAAACTAGATCTAAAGGGAAACAATAACACACACGAACTTGACCACAAAGCAATTGAGTATGATACAGATCAAGGTTGGTGTAATAATCCTGTAATTTTGTGCCCCCTTCTGGTCATTCGGGTCCCATTCACAAAACATGGTGATAGCAAAATGAATCACTATAATAGTAATGGAAGACCATAACATGTATCAACAGATGTGGCATATCGTAAGACAACCACACTTGTATCATCCCAACAATGTGTTCATTTTGTGCTCAGATATTTTTGCAGTTGACTTAAAAGCCCTTGTATCCATAGCATAATGAAATGAAAACAATTAGTTGATTTCAGAACTAAACATCAACCTATAAATGTCCCACTTGACAAGGCCAGTTTTCATAATTTCACTCCCTTGGTTCAAGGCCTCCTAGGAGTCTTTGAAGAGAAGCTGACTAAGCAAAGCCATTAAATTCCATATCTGTAAATATGATATGCCACAAAACTCCATTATTACCTGTGCTGTCCCTGCTACAGAGCTGGTAGGTAGGGAAGAGTGGATCGAGACACTGGTGAAATAGTGTGATTGTGATTGATGGCTTCCCATTAGATAGTGTGTTATCGCTGCAGGTGGAGAGAACTATCCAGCCACTGGGTTATAACACAACACATTACCCGCTACAGTCTCCAGCAGCCTCAGATGTTTAAATAAAATATAGACCCTATCTATCATGAGATCCTTATTCCCTGCTCCAGGCACTCTGACTAGCTGATTTCACGTCAACCTTGATTTGCACAACATTCCCACTCAAGAAACACATCTAGTATTCATATTATCTAGCTGGAGTTTCAGTTCCCTGCAGGAGCTCTCAGCAATGTACTGTAGCTCTCTGTTCAATCATCTCAGTCGTGGATAATATCTGGTGTAGCCTAGCAATTGTCAATTTTTTTTATTTTTCTTCCTGGTGCTCCCGGTCAAAGTGATAGACTGTGTCCTGCATTTCCTCAACAAATGATCTCGCCCTCGATGGCAGACCTTGACCACAGAGAAATCAATATCTCACCATTAAAATCTATCAGAGTTAGGGCAGCAGCTGTGAGAGGTTCCACTATCGCATGGCCACAACATTAAAATCTTACACTGGCCGTACATGAGTAATCAATATACAGTAGTTCACAGATCATTTGTGGTCACTTTCGCAGCCGTGATGTATGTCTGTGGAGCCCGTGATTCATGTGACACCGTTTAACAGGATTCTGCTCCGATTTAGATGGTCATTCCTCAGAGACATACAGGCGACGTGGCAGTGGAGCCCACACACTTTCAATTTCACTGAGACATTATGGATTTTGTGCCCTGCCATGTGTGAAAACACCTCAGTGTGCAAGGTTAAATCTTGTCCTACAGTTTTCAAGTGATGAGAAAATGCAACAACCAGTTAACAGCAGTCTTGCTTTAAGGGGTGTTGGACACAACTGTACCACACTGGATCAGTGTAATATGGTACTACTGGGTTCAATACCAGCTACACTGGTGTCAGAAGTGGGAATAGCTAATATGTGGGCAATGTAAGGTGAAGGTTTCAAAGGAACGTGTTATGACAACATCTCTCTGCTACTCACTATCCACTACCATGCTAAGGAGCCTGTTGAATGGTTGGGAAAAGAGCCATCTTACTTTTTCCTTGCAGTGTATCAGATTGCTCTCAAACTTGCCTCCTGACCCTGAGTCTCTGAGAGGAGATAATTACTTGTCAGGAATAAATAGATATTAATGAATTCATTAGCAGGAGGGAGTTTAGCTTTCACAGCACCACTTTCTGCTATGACACATCACATCTATTGTTTTAGCTAGTAAGCCTTGAACAATAACATGCACACAGTAAATTGCCTCATACAGGTTTTACTTTATACAGTAAAACCCAAGAAAAAGACATCCATACATGCTGGAATTTAGCAACCATGCAAACAAAGGACTCAACTCCAGATTATTCCTTTTGTATGTCTATATAAGCCTGTTATTGTGGGAGGCTGGTGAAGACAGGAGACATCCATCCACATTAGCAGAATACACCAATTAGATTGGCCAGCCTTGCCATAGCAGGCACTGTATATTTGGACTGCAGCACTGGTACAGTATTTTCACGTCAATACACATTCATCTAACCATGTAGAAGAGCCTAAGCATCATGATCAAGTGTTTCTGTCAGAGATGAAAACATCCCAGCTCAACCAGATAAACCCTCCACTTCCTGAAGAGATGCATGAAATAAAACCCGTTCAATCATATTTCTAGAAAAATTCACCATAGCTTTAACGCTGACATGCTAGGACATTCAAGTTAGTTATCGTAATATTGATCTCGGTCTTCCCTATGCAGTCATTGGCAGGTTGTTCGCATTACCATATCCAGTCAAACTAATATTTTACAAAAACACTGCAGACACTTATTTCTAAAAACATCTAATTCAACCCTTCATGTTACATATTGAATGTTAAGGTTTTCCAAAAGTATTATGAAAAAAATAATAATAATAATTAAAGATATAGGAAGCCATCCCTTATTAAATTGCTCTCTATTTCGAATAAGACTTGGAAACGAGAAGTGAGGTTCCTCAACTCTAATTCCAATACAACTGCATACAGGAATGTAACACTTTATTATATCCGTTTAGCGAATCAAATGTTCCATTTTTTTTAATGCAGAAGTCAGTTCAATTATTGTCTGTGTGCTCAACGTGCAGTTTTTCTAGAGATACATCAGATCAAGCCCAAACTGTGCGATGTAGTAAGGAGTTATAGTTTCCAACAGGCAAATATTCTACATAGATTAATGCAGAAACTTGGTAATTAACAACAATGACCCATTCCACACCTACTTGTCAGGTTTGTGTGTTTATTTTACCCCCGCTATGCTAGTGTGGGGCAGACACGGAGGGAGAATGGCGATTGAGAGGGATAGATAGCAGTTGATTCGGGAGGTATCTTTACCTTAAAATACATGATCTAAGTGACTGATAGTTGGTATTCAACAGTCATAAAAGTATGCCTTATTTACTTTAATGAACTACTAAAATAGTGATTTTGTCAGACATCAGCTCTATACAGATGAGATGATGCTTGGAATTAAATAAAAGTCATCAAATAAAACAAATGTAATATACACAAGTGAAATATTTTTGTAAAGTAATGTGAAGAGATGTTAATACGTGATATGCAGTAATGGACAGTCACCAAGGGACCTTTACTGTTTTATTCTGTTTTACAGCATTCAGCCCACAACGCATTTAACGTTGAAAAATAATCAAAACCGAAAACTTGGATGGTTTATATTTTTATAATCAAACCGAACTCAATAAGCACTAATAGCTTATCAGCAGTACCTCTGACCCAAGAACCACTGCTGATGTGGATTCTTGTGTGCACCTGCTGGATGGACAATGAAATAGTTAGCCTGGTCTCTGACTTGAACTGATCGGGGTTTAGGTCAATTCGGTTTTCAATTCAGGAAGTGAAATTTTGCCCATAAATTTCTATGAGCATTTTATTATTATTATTTTTTACAAAACAGTCATTTTAATTTCAATTGAACATTGAATGGACCCAAAATGGGCAGGTGTAGAAAAGCAGGTGTAGGTAAGGTTGTTTGAAATACCAACTGGACCCTGTATGCCAGTTGCCTTGATATCCCGCTAGGATGTCACAAATAAGTGCAGCAATAAACACTTCACCCCTTCTCAACTGCCAGCAAAGACATTATCCACATGTAACAAAAAAAAAAAAAAACTATATGTATGTATATAATTGTACATTTTAAAAGCATGAAATAAATGTATATAGATTCTACTAATGTATCAATGATATAAGGAATGGATGAATAAAGAAAATAATTCAGATAATCCTGTGTGTAAGTCTGTTTGGCACGATGGAGCCAAAGGTTTCACACCACTGGTGCTGAGGTGCCCTGAACAGCAGCAGAGTGACACTAATATTGGTGCCTGTTGAGTTGCAATCACAGATTGCGTTGCAGATTGAGCCTACCTACCACACACACACAACATCGGCAATTCTTGTTATTCCTCTTATTAGGCCAGCCATTGAATGCTTATAATAAAGCTATCTGTTGTCCGTCCACCTCGGCCCTAAAGAGGCACAAAGGAATCAACCAATCGAAACAGTCTTGTCCTACAGCACTCAGCAAAACAGAAGCACATAATTGTGCATGACTGCTCCGCCTCCACCATGATTGACCAATCCCCATCAACGCTGCATACAGATGTCCTTTTACATCCTCCTTTCGGCTTTTTGTTGCAATTTTTAAAAATATTTTGTGCAACAGTTTGATATAGCCAGAAGTTCTTTTAGTCTTGATGAGTCTTTCCTGACATACGTTTGCATTCATACTGGGAAAAAAAGAACAGGGATAATGTGATGTGCCAGTTCAATAGTCAGAGTAAAAAGCTCTGGTTTGAATAAATATATACAACCTATGACAAACTTCTTAATTCAGCATAAAAAATATCCTCACCAGGGCTAGCTGCCGTCCTATGTTCCCCATGGTTATCACACCAGCGAAGAAGATGCAAGGCAACCAGGAGCGAATGTACAGGAAATCTGGAGAGGTATACCTGGAACAAAACAATATAACTATTAAAACATAGTACAATCCCAAAATGAGCATGAAAAATCAACAGAAATATCTCCTGTCTCTTGGAAAACAAAAACATGAATTGCAATTGTCCCTAAAGAAAGATTATTCCATTTAAAATGCAGTGTATACCATGCTTTGATTGTAATGGAGAAAACAAAATGCTCCCAATGTTTAAGTAGGCCTACTCCCTCTGATCAATGTTCTTGAAGTTTAACACACACACACACACACACACACACACACACACAAAGCTTCAGGCATTCTAAATTTAAAAAAAATTGGCTCTATGTATACAAAGAGCATTTAAACCTGTCCAACAATGTTATGAATTTAACAGAAGACAATAGCTCAGCCAAGTCTAAGTTCATGTAATACAGCTATTAGATTTAGCTTACTTCAACATTAACTAGTTACAAGCTGCTACTACTAGACTTGGGATCATTTTCTTAACTCTTTAGACCTGTAAAATAAAACAGTAGCTAAATTGAATGGATGTCCTAGTCTGATTAAAATCATTGTGGGAAGTTAGCTAGAGTTAAATCAAAAGGCATTCAGCCATTGCATTGTAAACATTCATTTGGATAGCTAGCTAGCTACTTCTGTACAAATGGTGTTTTTGCTGTTATCTAAAGAAACATCTGGGAATCTGTTTATGGATGAATTCTCTGTTTTCCTTAAAAATGGTTTCTCTGAACAGGCGCGCAGTGGATGTTTAAGAGAGACAGCGCTACATAACATCAGCTGCCACAGAGTGCAGTGTCCGTGCGGAATAGGGTCCGTGCGAAAATACGTGCGATTAAAAAGAGAAATGGAGAATAACGGCGGCAAACTTTTTTACGGCATAATAAATGTTAATTAAAGTCAACAGCCCATATTATAATATATGTACGTCCTGTAAATTGTACTGTAAGGTATTGTAGTAGTACTCACTGAAAGACTCCGTTGTAGACCAGGAGCTGAGTGGACAGAGTGGCCAGCAGGGCGATGACCACCCCCAGGCCAAAGCCGGAGCGAGACCGGTCAAATGTCCACCAGAGGCCGATGGACAGGGCCGCCAGCGTCAGGGACAGCTGCACGTTGTTCGCAAAGTCCACTTTCTGAGAGGGGTTAAGGACAGCTGAGCTTGTAGTAGGATAGTCCACACAGGAACTATGGTTTCTACTCAGAGTAAGGTGCTTTCTTGTAAACAGAATATCACATTTAAAAACACACCTTTTTGGTAATCTTATTGTTTTACACATCCTTTGTTTTATGCACTTTATTCATCCCCTTTATTGCTTCATTTTATTTTACTTCATTAATTTGATTGTAAAGTGTGTTGCTATTATAAATACACTTAAAGTTTGATTTGAATGGGGAAGTGTCATGGGATGCTTTTGCCCCATGGTTTTTACGCACATCTTGTATTATGGTATTCACATCAATTCAGTGAGTGTCAGACAGGCAGGTAGGCCTAGAGGATACAGCGCTGGCATGGTTGATGCCAACGAACACGGCCACACAACGCATCACACTGGACCACTCCCGCTTGAACTTGTGGGGCTCGCCGAGCCTACTGTCAATGCATGGATACAACAGACCGATCATTGCTGGGAGAGAGCGGTAGATGGAGAGAGAGGAAGGGGATTGCAGGGTGAGATGGTGCAGAAATAGGGAGAGGATCAGAGATCAACAATCAGCTTTATTGCTGCAGCAGCAATCCGTGCCGTACATTCCTGTTAGTATTGTTGTGGAGAGAAAGGCTGCCATGCCAGCCCATCAGTTAGCATCAATGCTATTCTGACAAAAAAACATTTCAGGTTGGCCCCCTTTGAAAGTTATAGGTTCAATAATACACAAGAACTGTACAGACAAGTTAAAGTAACTATGTACAGTAAACGTGAAGTGCTGCTCTGGTCTTGACTAGTCAATAAAACCCAATAGATACAGCATGATGCAAACAGCCCAGTGTGCAGTAACAGCGGAAACCTCCAACTCCCCCAGGCTGAGCAGTGGAGCACGGGAGTCTCAGTCTCAGGGGGAAACAGGCCTGGGGCTGTTGTGCCCACCTACTGGTCCACTAGGGAACAGCAGCTACATCTACTCTCTGTGCTGCAAACCCAGGGGACAACAATTTAATCATTATAGAAGTCAAGTCTGGCGGGCAAAAACCTGTGTGTGTGTGTGTGTGTTCGCCCTACCCGAGGCGGTTCCACAGCAGGGCGGCACCCACCAGGCTGATGAGAATATGCTACTGATGACATCAGGGGGGAACAGAGTGACGTTCCTCTGTACCTGCAGCAAGAGAAAACAATCAGGAACTACTTTAGTACTCTGTCACCTTCAATGTTTTCTTGCTCAAGAGATGTATCATTAAAAGACAAAAACAAACATGGTCCACCTGCAGCAGATTGAGCACCAAAGCCAAGAACACTCCTATAGAGAACAGCATGAACCCACGGATCCCCAGATTGGTGTTTCTGTTTGTGATCACCGCGATGTACGGTCCTCTGGAAGGAGTAGTCTGACCGGACACGGGCGGCTGCTGGTCGCTGACCACTGTAGAGTCGGCCATGGCTGCCAGGGCCGGAGCAGCCGTGGACGCCAGGACAGGATGAGAAAAGGGAAACGCTAACTTTATCCTCAAGTGATCGTATGGTCCACTGACATCACCAACACCCTGAAACACAAGAACATATTTATGTATTCATGTGTGGCTAACATCCAACAACCAACCACAGACAGCCCAGAGGTGTGGACTGTGAAATCTGTGAGCAAGAAGTGCAGATGCAAAGTTTGGTAACAGAATGACGGTTTGTGCTGTTTATACCATCATTCTGTCACCAAACGTTGCATCTGCACTGTTCAAAATGGGTCTTTGTAAAAAATTACAAAGTAAAATTAAAAGTCGTCCTTGTGCATAGAGTTGTATGGTTAGTCGTCCCCCAAGAAGAAATTAGGGAGGGCACAGTGCATCTGTCTCCCTCCAGCCGTACGTTAATCACAGGTAATATCATAGCACTGGCACGATGACGACGAAACCTGGCTGAATGACGCATCTTGCCATAGAGATCCAGCAATTACAAAATGACACTGATTGGCCAGGTGGTGGCGCTATAATAAGTTTTAAAATGCTACTTTTGAAAGGTCATGCCCATCACCCTGATTGACCTAAGTCATGAAATTCAGTACATAGGTCCCTCTCACAATGAACACATTTGCCACCGGGACCCCTCCATGACAGACTTTTCACCATTTTGAATTGAGAAAAAACACACTTAAAAAACACTGGTCATTCGGTGCCAGAAGACTAATCTGCACAAACCGTGACATGTTGTATCTAGGTACAAAGGTCTCAATGCAATTTTTTCTAGACTTAATACCTAAAACAGCTTCTATTGACCAATAAACATTCACAAGGGGGTGTGGTCTGGCACATAAATGCATATAAAGCAGTGAAGGATATTCATATTGTAACACCTTTTGGTAGACTCAACATATGCAAAAACATTCTTATCGACCACCCGGTGATGCTCTAACGGGCATGTTTATGTTATGTTTATCTGTGACTCAGAGCGCTGAAACATGGCACACACGCTAAGGGATATGAGTGTGTTTAATCCACTCGATATCAGACACCACTGCCCCGATTTGGACTAAATTTGGGTAAAAGTCTTGTCATAAAGAGCTGGTATTTACAAAATGACATTGATTGTCCCAAGGGTGCCTTCAGAAGTATTCACACTTCTTTACTTTTCCACATTTTGTTGTGTTACAGCCTGAATATAAAATTTATTAAATGGAGAATTGGTCACTGGCCTACATAATACACCATTATGTCAAAGTGGAATTATGTTTTTAGAAATGTTTACAAATTCATTAAAAACACACATGCCTTGAGTCCATAAATAGCAACCCCTTTGTTATGACAAGCCTAAATAAATTCAGGAGTAAAAATGTCAGATAAGTTGCATGGATTCACTGTGGGAAATAAGTGTTGAGCATGATTTTTCTAAAGACTACCATCTCTGTACCCCACACATACAGAAAATTGTAAGGCTCCGCAGTGGAGCAGTGAATTTCAAACAGTTATTCAACCACAAAGACCAGGGGGATTTTCCAATGCCTCGGAAAGAAGGGCACCTACTGGTAGATGGCAAAAACAAAAGAAAAGCTGACGTTGAAGTTATTTATTACACTGGATGGTGCATCAATATACCCAGTCACTACAAAGATACAGGTGTCCTTCCTAACTCGGTTGCCGGAGAGGAAGGCAACTGCTCAGGGATTTCACCACAAGGCCAATGGTGACTTTAAAACAGTTAAGAGTTTAATGGCAGTGATAGGAGAAAACAGACGATGGATCAACAACACGAAGTACATTTACATGTGCAGGAATAATTAAATATAGTCATGTAAACTCCTTATCTTGCTTATCTTTAAAATCGGTAAGGTCAAAATCAAAGTAAGCATATGCCGATTTAAACACCTTGATTCTGAGCAATCTTTCAAATTATTAGGACACCTTCAAAATTGGCGTTCCAGCTGTTTATTTGATCTGCAAATGTGCTAGCACCGGTAGCGCAAACCTCCCTCTGTAGCGCGACTGAAGGGAGTTCGGAACAACTGAATGTATGCATCTTAGAAATAGTTTTCACATACAAACGTTTTTGTCCGAACTCAGAATCAAATATACTTTCCAAAAATAACATGGTCGCTGTGGTAGAACGTTTATTTTGTGGAGCGATTTCCTGCATTTATGAAAGCGCCATCAGGAAGCTGGATTTCAGATGTGTCCATATAAAAACAGGATTATCAGGGAAATCATTCTTTGTGCAAAAATCTGACTATCCATAATAAATCACATTATGTGTAAACAAAAAATGTGGGAAAGAAATGAACTTTATGTCCTGAATACAAAAAGTTGTGTTTGGGGCAAATCCAAAAACACATCACTGAGTACTACTCGTCATAATTTCAAGCATAGTGGTGGCTGCATCATGTTATGGATATGCTTGTCATTGGCAAGGACTAGGGAGTTTTTTTTTTTTATATATAAAAATAAACAGAATAGAGCTAAGCACAGGCAAAATCCTGGTTCAGTCTGCTTTCTATCAGACACTGGGAGGCAAACTCACCTTTCAGCAGGTCAATAACCTAAAACACAAGGCCAAATATACACTGGAGTTGCTTACCAAGATGACATTGAACGTTCCTGAGTGGCCTAGTTACAGTTTGGACTTAAACCGGCTTGAAAATCTCTGTCAAGACTTGAAAATGGCTGATTATCAATGATCAACAACCAACTTGACAGAGCATGAAGATTTTTTTTTAAATAATAATAATGTGCAAATATTGTACAATGCAAAACTCTTAGAGGCTTACCCCAAAAGACTCAACTGTAATCACTGCCTAAGGTGATTCTAAAATGCATGTAGATTGATGAAAGAAAAAAATCATGCTGTAACACAAAATGTGGAATAAGACAAGAGGTATGAATACACACGTGATCTCAGACACCACTAGCCAGATTTTTGACGAAACCTGGGTGAATTATGCATCTTGCCATAGAGATATTTCATTTAAAACAATTTTGCTTTTTCAACCCTCTTACTGTAGAATTTCCCCTGACTAGCTAGTAAATTGAGCCCCACAGTGGAGTCGTCATGCAAGGCTACAAATCCCTGTAAGCTCCAGCATGTCATCTTTCGCAGACAGCTTTGCTAACAGGTATTGTGTCAATTTAAAACTTGCACAAGACAGTTCACAGAAATGTAATTTTAAAAGAAACGTACCACATTTGGCTAACAGATAGAATCCCTGGATTAATTTACCATTGCCTCAATTTGTCAGTCTCATCCAGATCATTATGGCATTTGTAGTTATGATAGCCACATTGGCAGCTAATTAGCGTTTCATTTTTGGGGGGTAAATACAGGTGAATATATTGATAAAAGTCACCTTGTCCTAGAGATATACACAGTTATCAAAACTTCACACCAGGGTAAACCTACATGGAACACAGCCCTTATTAAGTGTAAAAATGTATGGTGGAACAAATGACTGGAACCATTTCCCTGTTTGACCGCTAGGTTTTATGGGTATTATGACTCAATGTCGTAATCCATGTTAATGCCTTGACTAGAATATTCATATTCTAGTTAATTTCTTTATAGACTCAAGAGGAAAATCTAATTGCATTGGTCACATGCACCGAATACGACAGGTATAGACTTTACAGTCATTTGGCTTTACATACACCAAACCACACACAGTACATGGCAACTGGTATGTGGACACCCCTTCAAATGAGTGAATTCTTCTATTTCCAACAAGTCAGTTCATACAATTTCAGCCCTGCTACAGCTGCCCTGGTCAACTGTAAGTGCTGTTATTGTGAAGTGGAAACGTCTAGGAGCAACAACGACTCAGCCGCAAAGTGGTATGCCACACAAGCTCACAGAAAGGGACCGCCGAGAGCTGAAGCGTGTAGTGTGTAAAAAGTATCTGTCCTCGGGTGCAACACTCACTACTGAGTTCCAGCAGAAGAACTGTTCGTCTGGACTGGAGCCTCATGAAATTTCCATGGTTGAGCAGCCGCACACAAACATCAGCTGGAGTGGTGTAAAGCTTGCTGCCATTGGGCTCTGGAGCAGTGGAAACGCGTTCTCTGGAGTGATTAATCATGCTTCACCATCTGGCAGTCCGACAGATGAATCTGGGTTGACATCAACCCCATGAAATGGAACGACGACTGCGAGCCAGGCCTAATTGCTCAACATATCAGTGCCCGACCTCACTAATACTCGTGGCTGAATGAAAGCAAGTCCCAGCAGCAATGTTCCAACATCTAGTGGAAAGCCTTCCCAGAAGAGTGGAGGCTGATATAGTAGCAAAGGGGGACCAACTCCATATCAACGTTCATGATTGTGTATTGAGACGTTCGACGAGCAGGTGTCCACATACTTTTGGCCATGTAGTGTATGCTTAGCCTCCGAAAATGATTGAACATGGTTGCCATATGGCTCGCTACTTTAATACCTACATGCATGCATGCATAAACGTTTCATCTACGAACTGAGAGCTGACATAACCGTAACGTGCGTCTGTATTTGCAGTGCAACGTAACGTTAGTAAGCTACCTAGTTAACTCGTTGTGATGACCTAAGCTATCTAGCTACTGTAACGCTAGAAGATAGCCAGCCAACTACTGTAGCTAGCTGGCATTATACTTTCCAAAACACAATGTTGGATACAAACAACTACTAGCTTACTATATCGTGTAAGATTACATCATCGATTTTGTTACTTAGTAATTTGTATAAAGTTGACTGACGATAATCACATTTTGTTGATAAGCATAGCTGGCTGACTAGTTAGCTAGCCAGCAAGCTTCGTCAGTCAGCTGATGTGGCTGATATCCACAAGCTATTTGCCTTTAATTAAATAAGGAATCTTACCTTCAACGTTTCAAAGGTATATTTTCTAAAATTGTAAAGTACACATTCCACGTTATGTTTTTATGTAGTTAGCAGGAGTTTGAGACCTAGCTTCGAAATTAACCTTCTCGCTAACTTCCGATGAACCGGCTTGGCACTGGCTAGGTGCCAAACCAATCAGCTCCTAAAACCAGAGATACTTTCAAGGAGATAAGAAACTTAGTTGAAATCATGTTAACAGCAACTGTGTGCGTTGCCCGTGCGTCATCAATGGTCCTCACAATGCATTCTGGGCTATTCTGGCACAAGGAGAGCTGTCCTTCAAGGGTTGAATGGGAGTCAATTGGGTGCAAGCTCAAAACCCCAACAAAAAGTACAACATTACAAATATTTTCCAAGATATGAGACAATTAACTTGTTATCTGTAATATTCGATAGCTTTAGAGTAGTTTTATTACGCACTTTCGAGGAAAATAGTCAGATTTCTCGACTCATACCCTAACTTTGAGAAGGCACTGCGTGACGACACGTTTAGCAACCTGGTGACGTAAAATGACAATGTCAACGCGATTGGTCGACAGTTTGCTGGGTGGGGCGTTTAATGTTCCACCAGTCATTTCTCAATGAGGTTTCCATCTCCTTTCTCTAATATCTCTGCATGTGTATGTGCCATGACGTAACCTCCCATGTACACACTGACCAACCGACACGTTGTACTTAAACAATGTTCAGCGCACAGGAGGTTGGTGGCACCTTAATTGGGGAGAACGGACTCGTGATCATGATTGGAGCGGAATAGGTGGAATCGTTCCATTTGCTCCATTTCAGCCATTATTATGAGCTGTCCTCCCCTCAGCAGCCTTCAGTGGTTCAAGTACTTAAGTAAAAAATACTTTAAAGTACTACTTAAGTAGTTGTTGGGGGTATCTGTACTTTAATATTTATATTTTTGACAACATTTACTTTTACTTCACTACATTCCCAAAGAAAATAATGCACTTTTTACTCCATACATTTTCCCTGGCACCCAAAAGTACTCATTACATTTTTAATGCTTAGCAGGACAGAAAAATGGTCAAATTCACACGCTTATCAAGAGAACAACCCTGGCCATCGCTACTGCCTCTAATCTGGTGGACTCAAATGCTTGTTTAGAAATAATGTCTGAGTGTTGGCCCCTGGCTATCGATAAATAAAAACTAGACAATTGTGCCACTTGGTTTGCTTACCATAATGAATTTGAAATTATTTATACTTTTACTTTGATATATTTGAGCAATTACATTTACATTTGATACTTAAGTATATTTAAAACCAAATACTTTTATAATTTTACTCAAGTAGTATTTTACTGGGTGGCTAACTTTTACCCAAGTCATTTTCTATTAAGTCATCTTTACTTTTACTCAAGTATGACGATTGGGTACTTTTTTCACCACTGAAAATGTTCATAATCAAGCGGGAAGGCGTAAATTCATCTTCTTCTTCTTTTGTATTATGGCAAACAAATATTATAGGTGCATGCATTGTCTTTGTATCAGCCTATTATTCTGTGGTATGAATTCAGTACACTTTGTGAGAAAAAACAAACATATTTTAACTCTTCTGCAGTAAAATCTCGTACACCCAATATCTTCTCTGCAGATACCACCACAACGTCTATCCTCTGTGATTTTACAATCCATTCCATGCGGTACAATTGACAACCATGGCCATGAACGCCAAAAAAACAACCCTACTGAAGCACATGGTATTCCTATCACTCTCCATCTGCCTCTTAAATTAAGAGGATCCCTCTCCCTGGACCCATCCTCTTCTACTACTCTCTTCAGTGCCTCAGCATATGACACCTTCTGTACTACTCCTATCCTGGGAACCTCAACCTGCTTTTCTCTCACCTGACACCTCTGATCTCCAGCACCATGGGTACCCCTACAGTTAACACACACACACACACACATGTTTTTCCACCGATACTACACGATCCTTTGTCTCATGTCCTCCTGCACACTTCTCACATCTCGGAACCTCCCTCCTACACACTGCTAACACATGACCATAAGCTTGCCACCTAAAACACTGTAATGGATTCAGGGCAAAAGCTCTCACTGGATAACTGACACATCCTAACTTGACTTGATCTGGTAAAGACGGCATCAAAACTCAGTACAGACAGTGTCTTCTCTGTTTTGCCATGCTCTACACCACATTTGTGTCACACAAAACAGCAGACGTCACAGACCTTGGGAATCTTCAACTTCAGTTGATCCTCCTCAACACTTAATGCAACTCCAGTTATCACTCCTTTCAATGGAACCCTGCTCTAAAGAAGAAAGCAAGTCACAGTTCTTGTTCCCAGTTGCATGGTGCACGCTCCCTCTGGTTGGCAGAAACACAAAAAATCATCAAGATTCTACTTAGTTTCACTTTCACCGACCCAACATTTCCCAACCTCTTCTCCACCCAACATGACACCACATATGGATCTGCCAGAAGGCAAGGATCCATTCTCACTCCCACTGGGTCAGAATCATCTTTGTCATCACCAGGACGAGGCTCAAACTTTGTGGTCTTTACCACACCTGCCACCGTAGTTAATTCATCCTCACTCTCATCACATTCAATTTCCTTCTGTAGCTGTTCCAAAGTTCTGTGTGATCCACCTCTCCATATTCACTGAAAGCATGTTCCACTTTTCTCACTTTTTTCCTGTCTGCCATATTCTCCATTATCAGATATTCCAGAAGGCTTGCGCATTCCCACATTCCATATTTACTTATAATATGTTCCACTTTTCTCATTTTTTTCCTGTCCATCCTCTAACCCACACCTCATAAGGTGGAAATTACCCGTTGTGAAGTCGTAAATACCAGTTACATGCTTTGAACTTGTTGAGAAACACTGATTGGCTAATGGCCAACAAGCTCTGTCGTCAACCATAAACTAAAAGTACAGCTATCATGTTTGTTATTAAATTACAGTTTTCAAAAACCATATTAATATAATGCTTTAAAAAACATTTAACCGCCGAAAATGCTGTTATCGAGGTAATTTCCTGAGTAGGTGTCATCAGAGGTCAGCATGTGATGCTAGTGGGAACGAGTAAACTCATAAATGTCCAACTTGTGATGAACTACAACCAGTTAGCAAGTCAAACATTTCCCAGTTTCCTAGTTCTGACTAGCGTGTGAATTTGGCATTAGAGAAATTGGAGCTCAGGGATGATAAACGAGTTTCCCACTAGTAGCTAATTACCAGTTGGAGTGGGGTTCAAGTGGATTTTTCCCAGTCTTATCTGGTAAATACCACCTTCCCGCTTGGTTTTGAATACAGGGAAAGTCCAAGCTCTGCCCAGGTAGGATAAAAGCAAAGCCTGTCTTTGATATATAAAATTATAAAATACACAAAAGTGCTTTAAATTAAAATACATACAGTACCAGTCAAAAGTGTGGACACACCGACCCATTCAAGGATATTTCTTTATATTTTACTATAATAGTTAAGCTTTGAAAACTATGAAATAACACATATGGAATCATGTAGTAACCAAAAAGGTGTTTTAGATTTTAGATTTTTTAGATTTTAGAGAAAAAAATATTTCAGTAGCCACCCATTTCCTTGATGACTCTTGGCATTCTCTCAATCAGCTTCAAGAGGAATGCTTTACCAACAGTCTTGAAAGAGTTCCCACATATGCTGAGCACTTGATGGCTGCTTTTCCTTCACTCTGCCATCCAACTTATCCCAAACCATCTTAATTGGGTTGAGGTCAGGTGATTGTGGAGGTCAAGTCATCTGATGCAGAACTCCATCACTCTCCTTTGTCAAATAGCCGTTACACAGCTTGGAGGTGTTTTGGGTAATTTTCCTGATAAAAAAACAATTGATAGTCCCACTAAGCGCAAACCAGATGGGATGGCGTATCACTGCAGAATGCTGGGGTAGCCATTCTGGTTAAGAGTTCCAGCAAAGCACCCCCACACCATCACACCTCCTCCTCCATGGTTCATGGAGGGAACCACACATGCAGAGATCTTCCGTTCACCTACTCTGTGTCTCACAAATACACAGCGGTTAAGAACCAAAAATCTCTAATTTAGGCTCATCAGTCCAAAGGACAGATTTCCACCGGTCTAATGTCCATTACTCTTGTTTCTTGGTCCAAGTAAGGCTCTTTTTCTTATTAGTGTCCTTTAGTTGTGGTTTCTTTACAGCAATTTGACCATGAAGGCCTGATTCACGCAGTATCCTCTGAACAGTTGATGTTGAGATGTGTCTGTTACTTGAACTCTATGAAGCATTTATATTGGCTGCAATCTGAGGTGCAGTTAACTCTAATGAACTTATCCTCTGTAGTGGAGGAATCTCTGGGTTTTCCTTTCCAGTGGCGATCCTCATGAGAGCCAGTTTCATCATAGCGCTTGATGAAACTTTCAAAATTCTCAACATTTTCCAAATTGACTGACCTTCATGTCTTAAAGTAATGATGGACTGTCGTTTCTCTTTGCTTATTTGAGCTGTTCTTGCCATAATATGGACTTGGTCTTCTACCAAATAGGGCTATCTTCTGTATACTACTGATACCTTATCACAACACAACTGATTGGCTCCAACGCATTAAGAAGGAAAGAAATTCCACATATGAACTTTTAACAAGGCACGCCGGTTAATTGAAATGCATTCAAGGTGAATACCTCATGAAGCTGGTTGAGAGAATGCCAAGATTGTGCAAAGCTGTCATCAAGGCTACTTTGAAGAATCTCAAATGTAAAAACTTTTTTGGTGTTAAACAAATTTAGAAAATATAAAAAATAAAGAAAAACTCTGGAATGAGTAGGTGTGTCCGAACACAACAAAAGTTCCAACCACCATGTGGTGGAGTGCTGCATCAGTTGACCTAGCCTCCACAATCATCCGACCTCAACCCAATTGAGATGGTTTGGGATGAGTTGGACCGCAGAATGAAGGAAAAGCAGCCAACAAGTGCTCAGTATATGTGGGAACTTCTTCAAGACTGTTGAAAAAGCATTCCTCATGAAGCTGGTTGAGAGAATGCAAAGAGTGTGCAAAACTGTCATCAAGGCAAAGGATGGCTACCTTGAAGAATCTAAAATCTAAAATATATTTTGATTTGTTTAACACTTTTATGGTTACTACATGATTCCTATGTATTATTTAATAGTTTTGATGTCTTCACTATTATTCTACAACGTAGAAAATATTCAAAATAAAGAAAAATTAGGTGGGTTCAAACTTTTTACTGGTACTGTCATTCAATTTATATATCATAGCAGTGTTTATTAAATAATGTATTTAATATAGATCACATCTGACTTGTCATTAGGGACTATTTACATGGTTGGTCTATCCATTGCATAAAATCCATTGCATGAAATCCAGAGTTGTAGTATTAAACATAACAATAAATCATAATAAACTGAGTGAGCGTGGATGGTCTGTGAGACTTTGAGAAGGCATCAGGAGAGGTGTATAATCCTTTAAACCCCAGCATGAGCACTAGGCCATGAATACTGAATACCAAATTCAAGTGTAAATGTGAATGGGGATTAACTATGATCCACTCCACACTGTGACTGCGTCACCTTCATAGCATAAGCCTATTAGATCACATGCTGGAGCAAATCGAATGTGTTGAGTGAACAGTGATAAGAAACTTGAGAGGAGAAGTCGTGCAGCCATCGTGAATGAAAGATGACAGGGGAAAGAAGGGGATCATGTTACTGATTGAGTATGCTGTGAGGAGGAGGACTGTCATGCCCTGACCTTAGAGATCCTTATTATTCTGGGTAGGTCAGGGTGTGACTCGGTTGGAAAAGTCTATGTTTTCTATTTCTTTGTTTTTGGCCACGTGTGGTTCCCAATCAGAGGCAGCTGTCTATTGTTTTCTCTGATTGGGGATCATATATAAGTTGTCATTTTCCTTTTGGGTTTTGTGGGATCTTGTTTTCTGTTCAGTATCTGACCGCTTTCGTTTTTTTTTTGTCTTTGTTATTTTGTTTGGTGTCATCAATAAATATACAATGTACGCCTACCACGCTGCGCCTTGGTCTCCTTCTACAAACGAGAGCCGTTACAAGGACAGGGATATTTGTCTGCTATACTTTTGGGGGACACAACAGCCTTTTGACTTATTTGATTGACACAGAGATAGTTGAAAGGATATTACAATTTTTTTTCTCACATACAGTAGGAAAAGTTGTCACTAAACTACTGTCCAGCACACCAGTGTAAACACTTTCAACATCAACAGTATCTTTTTCCACTGGATGGCTAGGATGTAAAATCACATAGAGAAGAAGAGCACGTGGTTAATTCATTTAGAACTGTTATCATCTTGGGTGACTCTACAAGTCCCATCCACTTCAGCAGTACCAACAGTCCCCGGGGAGATGTCCTTAACCCTAATAATCAGAGTGATAGAGGGAGCCTGCTAGGTACAGGCAGGATGCAGAGGGGGTTTCAATTATTTGTCAACGGCTATTTGGAGGCCCCGTGATGCTGAGAGAAAATGGCTGGGGACCCAATTCATCATCCTGACTGGCTTAATGTTAAGGACATTTTCATTACCAGTCCTGTGTGTCCCAGTTAGACACAACCATGGTATAAATGTGACTGATGGGGAAGGTGCAGGGTGGGGTCGGCTGTCGCCTCTCTTTAAAGTCACCCCCTATTGGCCCGTTACAGATCTCAGCTCAGACATAATAGGCCCCCTGACCTTTCTGTTGTCTCTAATTAACCCCTAACCCCCTCCCCTCCCTGACTCGCCCACCAATCCCCAGGCAACAAAGTAAAATGGCTGAGTGTATGTGTTTCACTGGGGCTGCCTGACCAATAAATACATATAACATATTTTATACCGTTGCGTGTGGGGGACGATGGTGGTTGTCGTCAATCATTTGAAACATAATATTACTAAATATTATTGTTGTTGTCTAAATGCCATAGAGAATTGAGAATATTCTCAAACATAAACTACATTAATGAAACGCCTTATTTGAAATTCCACCTATGCACATCTGTGCCAAGAAAAGTCTGTGTTTTAGAAAACATGTTTGCATGTTCCAGCATGTCCTCAGGTCCCCAGGGCTCTCAGAGTGGATCAAGAATAACCCATAAGGGCTTGACATATTGTCTCTCTCTGTGCCTGACTGACATTCTGTGAGTCTCCATGAACATCTGTACTGTGTTGTGTTCAGAAGACAAGCCAGGAATGAATAGAGAAACATAAAGTACATTTACAGCAACAATGAAATACCAACCATCACATTTGTGGTATTGCCTAATGAACCAGAATAATAATGGAATGGGAAATTCTCCATAGTTGCATGATTAGACATTCTGTGAGGTGTGTAAGGAGCAAGGTATGCAGGCACACAGGGGCACACAGTGCTTTCTATCATTCTAAATACATGAGAAAGAAACACAGGATGGGAAAGAATATGTACTGAAACTTTAGAAACAGAGGGTAGTTATTTGTGGTTCCAAGTCTACTAATTCATCATTGTCGAGGAAAATTATTGCGACTCTAGGCAAAATGCTAATGTCATTTAGCTGGCAACACAGAAGCACCAACACCAGCATGTGTGTGGCATCTTGAATGATAATGACAAAGCATTCCGTATCCCTTGTGAGCAAGTCTGTGGAACGCTGATTACAGATTGGCCAGTGTGTCCTCACCCCTATGAGGACCAGGATTCTAATGCTAATCACTGTTGGCTCCCATTGAAATATAATGTTTTCCATGTAGCTATGAAGCACGGAAATAAAACGGAATGCACCAGTTACACTATTGTACAGAACTCTGTGTGTTTTGTCATTTTTATCCCTACTGCATTTTGTATCCCACTTGCTCACTGCCAATTTTAACCAATTGCACCATCTACTGGCCCCATAATAGAACTAGTCTGTTTTTGTGATGAACCAGTCACTGGTCAGACCTTTCAAGGTGAATGTATATGCTCAGATTCTAACAGGAGGAAAGGTAAGAGAATATATGAGGAGTGCTATATGATGATGTTTATTCACTCCTATAGTATATTTACCAGTCGTCATACAGGTATCATCAGTTCACTCTCAATTTGAAATGCCCTACATGGGATTCATCATCAATTACAAACTGTGAGACACTCCATAAATATCAGACAGCAGACACTTTATTTTCATTCAGGAGAAACATGTCGGAGCCGAGCCCAGTGATGCTCAGCCCAGTGATGCTCAGCTGCACATCTAATATAGGTTAATTGAAAGGAGGGAGATTCAGTGCATCTGTTCTCATTGGCTGGCTGTGTGCAGCTCCTCTGTAGCACAAACTGTCTGTATTAATCAGCAGCCATCTCTTAAACAGCGGCCATGGCTATCAGTGAGGTGAGTCCATTGCTATTCAGGACCGAACAGATGATAAATCATTTGTACATAATTAGTGCTCAGCAAGGTTACAACTGACACAGATTTTCATCTTAATTAGGTGGGAAATTTGTTCCATTAATTTAATTTGGTGCGCATGAGCGGGTTAGCGCCTAACTAAGTTCATCTTACACCTGTCAGTGTGGGCAAAAAGAGGGCCTTGGATGACGGGTAAACGAAGATTCTTCTTCTATCAACTGGCTTGTTTCATATGTATACTACCATTGTGAATGTCGTCTGTTTTCAGTAGTGTTTCACAGTAAGCCATAATATTCTAGTCGCTCTAAGAAAAACACGTAGCCTATTTTGCTTTCTGTTATAAGTAACTTGCAACATGGCTCCAACATATAAGAAAAACCTTTGGCCCAAAACCCTGTTTTGAGATGGCTGCAGTCCATACACCTCTTGTCAGGCCATGTACTGTTGTAAGCGTCTTCTGTTTGAGTGAGAGACACTGCCTGTAATGGTCTCAGCCGGGTGGGCATGGGTAGGTCCAAGGACTTGGTTTCTTTTCATTGTTGAGGAGGCAGGGGAGTAGAGTGTATGAAGCTGTAGTAATTACCTGACAGAAGCAGTTCAATACACAGAGAGAGAGAGAGAGAGAGAGAGAGAATGACTGATTTAGGAACTGTGGGTCTCTAATGGAATCCTCCACCTGGGCGCTTAACCTGACAACTGTTACCTGAACTGATGCATAGTCCATTATGGGATCCTACACTTTAATAGAGTGTCCATCATGTGAAATACAGAGATGTCGGGGGCCAAAGGACTCACACCTACTTGAAGTTGTAACCCGCTCTGTAATGGTGTTCTTTTCGACAATGCTGCAGTATTACTTACAAATATGATGAATATATTCTTTGTAACAAACATCATACTTGAGACAGAGGCAAATGGGAATTAAATGTGAGTGTTGTAGTGTTCTCTTTCTCTCTCACACACACACACACACACACACACACACACACACACACACACACACACACACACACACACACACACACACGCAGAGAAAGAGAGATTCATCTCATGTTGTATGATTTTGTTGTCTCCAAGAAGATTGACAACCCTGTTCAAGTGAAAGATACTGATGTTGAAAGGCTTCAGACCTAGAGCTTCATCTTGTGCACGAGAATACTTTTCCATTGAATGTTTAGTGGCATTAGCTCTCTCCACTGGACAAAAGTGGTATTGCAACTTTTAGAACAGTTGCATCGCTTCAAATGCACCATTCGTGTTACCTCAATACTCACTTTATCAACTCTCTCATCACTCTACTGTGGCCGTGGTACAGTCGATATTTAGCTGAGTTTACCCTACTTGCATTGAAATCGTAAACACAATTTCTTACGGAATGACCAAAGTCATATGCTTTCGTCATGTGACTACACACCACACCAGTCCAACATGGCGGCCACGTCTGTTTTCCAGAGAGTGAGGACAGGGTCGAAAATAGGAGCTCAATATGATCAAGAAGGAAATCTTATTCAGGTAACATAATTAAATGTTACGCTGTAGTCTTTCGTTTTTCCAAATATGGTGCGGTTTGTGCCTTTATAACAATACAACATTGCAAGGTTAACATGGCTGGGTTTGCCAGTTAGCTACGTTAGCTAGCTCACCGTTTGCTAAATACACCAACTGATGTTAGCAACTTTGGCTTGCAGGTTGAAACACGGGAGGACGAGGAGCAGAGTGTCAAGCTTGCAGAAATCCTGGAACTTCTGCTTGCTGCTGGATACTTTAGAGCCCGAATCAAAGGACTGGGACCTTTTGATAAGGTGAGTACTAACAACTTACGTAGGGGTGGCCAAGGCCAACCCTCCTCCTTGTTAGCTGCAGACTCCTGTCGATTCCCGGGAAATCATCTCCTTGCTACCCTGTAGATGACACATCCATATTTCTTCATCCACTTCCCTGAACCATATATTGTAATAGGTGGTTGGAGGGATGACATGGTGCATCACAACATGTAACTTCGACATTGACGTGGATCTACTGTTCCAGGAAAATTCAACTATTGGACAGAAAATGTAAGTAGTTCACAGCCAGCATTATTGTGTTTACTGTTAGTGATGTTGCTGGACCAGTGTAACTGATGTTACACCTTGTGTTTCTCATTGCAGAGCTCTCACAGAGAAAATAGTGTCTGTTCTGCCCAAAATGAAGTGCCCTCACCGCCTGGAGCCCCATCAGATCCAAGGGCTGGATTTCATCCATATATTTCCAGTGATACAGGTGTGCATTCCTAGACAATAGAGTTTTGTAGTAGAGTACTGCACTTAGTTTGTGATCTCATGTCTGATTCATTGCCTGTGTTGTATGTTCTTCAGTGGCTGGTGAAGAGAGCCATAGAGACGAGGGAGGAGATGGGAGACTATGTGAGGGCCTACTCTGTCTCTCAGTTCCAGAAGACCCACAGCTTTCCTGAGGTGAGCACTATTATTGTAGGGTGGCTCGATAGCAGGGCTATTAAACTCCAGTGCTACTCATAACATTTCTAAGTGCAACGTTCTGAACGTTTCGCTGAATGAACCCGTCTTATGCACCCTGTCTGTACTGGCCCTCCATCCTAGGATGAAGACTTCCTGCAGAGAAAGGAGAAGGCTGTGAAAGCAGTCCTAGATGTATCAGTGAGTGACTCGCTGACACGTAATTTCTGGGTCAAATTATCCCATGTCCCTTCACAATACAGGCCCCCCTTGTTATAGTATAAAAACATTAAAATCACATATACAGCATTTGTTTTTCTCCTATGGTTTTGACAGGAAGTGTATAAACCTCAGAGGAAGTACAAGAGACAGGTTGAAGCAGGAGAGCTGCTGGATGAAGAGTCCAGGGTTCACTCCACCTTGCTGGAGTATGGAAGGTAGGCTACCTCTCTGCCTCACTCTTTCTTTCTAGCTCTCTTTCTCCGTATTCAGTTCTTCATATCCAACTTTCTCCACAGTTCATGTCATTTTCACATTGATTATCAGAACCAATGTGATCTCATCCCATTTGATAATTGTGTTCCTTCCATTTTCCTATCCTTTTCCTGCTTATCATCCATCCTTGTATTAGAATGTCAGATTACCTTCTGTAAGTATGTAAATGGGTTCGTTCACTGCAGGGAGTGCTTTTCACATGACTGCTTGTTATGTGTGTTTGAATACAGAAGAGAGTACAAAACACTTAAAATAAGCATGTAGTCTGTGTGTGTGTGTGTGTGCGCGCATGCATGCATGCATGTGTTAATGTGTTCCTTATAATGTACCAGTATCTTAACAGTGATTTAATATGAGCACCTATTTCTCCTTGATTTTAGACGATATGGATTCAGCAAGCAGACAAAACAGGACAAGGTGAGCCTCATTGAAATCGCATCAAGTTGCAAAAATCTCTTTCATACCTGACATGTGAAGTTAATTGTAGAATTATATGAATTGAAAGCCTAACACTACAGCCTTCTACAGAAAGATACATACAGGGACAGTAGGTTGATCATTTCGTCCATTATTACAGGGATGGAGACTGGTGGATTATAGGTGTTCTGTCAACTGTAGCTGTAGTAGAAAGTGAAACCTTCATAATGAAAGATGGTTACCCCCTGTTCCTTACAGACAGAGGATCGGAAAGCCTCGTTGACCCCGGGCTCTCAGGCCACGCCTCAAGGGATGACAGAGGTGTCGCAGGAGGAGGAGGACCTGCAGGCAGCAGAGGAGGTGAGGTCACTTCCCACGTGTATTGCTCTAAACCCAACCATAGCCACATGATGAATGCATCTCTCTGTATGATGATGTCCTGTCATATTTCCTCTCAGATGCGCATCAAAACACTGATGACCAGCATGGCTGCCATGGCGACTGAGGAGGTAGGCACGACTTTAGTTCTTCTCTTTGCCTGCGCCTTTACTGTGTGGTTGATTTGTGTCAACCATTGCAACGCCAAGGGTTGTGGGTTAAATTCCCATTTAGGCCACCCATAATCACGCATGACTAAGTCTCTTTGGATAAAACGTCTGCTTTATGCCATGTATTATTGCATTGTGTTTGCCTGCAGGGGAGGCTAACAGCTAGCACCGTGGGCCAGATAGTTGGGCTACAGTCTGAGGAGATTAAACAGATAGCATCTGAGTACGCTGAGAAGGTAAACGACTCTCACATCAGGGCTCACTTAAATGGTTAACTGCAATCAACAGGTTTCTGTCATATTTTAAAGGATAAGTCAATGCCACATTGTGTAGTTAATTTGTTCCCACACACGCATTTCCAGCAGTCAGAGCTGTCTACAGAGGATCGTCCAGAGCGGTACGGGCCAGTCCAGCAACACCGAAGGATGGTAACCTCTCTAAACAAACAGATCCAACAGAAAACCAAGCAGTTGGAGGAGGTGAGGACTGGACTCTGAACTTTACTGTACTTTATTGTGAAATAGCCATTTATTTCTCTAATGGAAGGATACAATGCTCTTTATTTTAGTGACAGAAGTAAATAAAAGTATGTATTTTGTGTATTTTCAGCTACAAGCCAAGCGCTTGGAGGTAAAATCAGGGTGTGAGCAGGCTAAGAGCAAACTGATGGAGGCCACAGAGCAGACAGAGAGACTGGAGAAAGAGCTGAGTGCCCTGGAAGAGGCTGAGGGCCAGGCGGATACTGGGTGAGTACTGCACATGCAGACCAACCATAGGGCGTTCATTCAGCGGTTGTTAGTATAGAAAAACCCTGAAATGATAAATGTGCTTTGGACATTTCTCCTCCTCCCTGTGTGTACCACAGTCTGTTGGAGAAGCTGAGGGCTCTGGTAGGCATGAATGAGAACCTAAAGCACCAGGAGCAGGAATTCCGAACACACTGTAGAGTGAGTCTGCACACTTTCCCTAATACGTCATAATAGTCCATATGACTTGTTAGACATACTTCATAGATGGACAGTTGAAGTCGGAAGTTTACATACACTTAGGTTGGAGTCATTAAAACTAGTTTTTCCACCACTCCACAAATTTGTTAACAAACTATAATTTTGGCAAGTCTGTGCCTTTTTAAACAGCTTGGAAAATTCCAGAAAATGATGTCATGGCTTTAGAAGCTTCTGATAGGCTAATTGACATCATTTGAGTCAATTGGAGGTGTACCTGTGGATGTATTTCAAGGCCTACCTTTAAACTCAGTGCCTCTTTGCTTGATGTCATGGGGAAATCAAAAGAAATCAGCCAAGACTTCAGAAAACAAATTGTAGACCTCTGTTTCATCCTTGGGAGCAATTTCCAAACGCCTGAAGGTAAAACGTTCATCTGTACAAACAATAGTACTCAAGTATAAACAACATGGGACCACGCAGCCGTCATACCGCTCAGGAAGGAGACGCGGTCTGTCTCCTAGAGATGAACATACTTTGGTGCAAAAAGTGCAACTCAATCCCAGAACAACAGCAAAGGACCTTGTGAAGATGCTGGAGGAAACAGGTACAAAAGTATCTATATCCACAGTAAAACGAGTCCTATATTGACATAACCTGAAAGGCCGCTCAGCAAGGAAGAAACCACTGCTCCAAAACCGCCATAAAAAATCCAGACTACGGTTTGCAACGGCACATGAGGACAAAGATCTATTTTGTCCCCATCGTACAAAAATAGAACTGTTTGGCCATAATGGCCATCGTTATGTTTGGAGGAAAAAGGGGGAGGCTTGCAAGCCGAAGAACACCATCCCAACTGTGAAGCACAGGGGTGGCCGCATCATGTTGTGGGGGTGCTTTGCTGCAGGAGGGACTGGTGCACTTCACAAAATAGATGGCACCATGAGGAAGGAAAATTATGTGGATATATTGAAGCAACATCTCAAGACATCAGTCAGGAAGTTAAAGCTTGGTTGCAAATGGGTCTTCCAAATGGATAGCATTCTTCCAAAGTTGTGGCAAAATGGTTTAAGGAAACAAAGCCACGGTATTTGAGTGGCCATCACAAAGCCCTGACCTCAATCCCATAAAAAAATGAGTGGGCAAAACTGTAAAGACGTGTGTGAGCAAGGAGGCCTACAAACCTGACTCAGTTACACCAGCTCTGTCAGAAGGAATGGCCCAAAATTCACCCAACTTACTGTGGAAGGCTACCATAAACATTTGACCCAAGTTAAACAATTTAAAGGCAGTGCTACCAAATACCGAGTGTATGTAAACTTCTGACCCACTGGGAATGTGATGAAAGAAATCAAAGCTGAAGTAAATCATTCTGTCTACTATTATTCTGACATTTTAAATTCTTAAAATAAAGTGGTGATCCGAACTGACCTAAGACAGGGAATTTTACTAGGATTAAATGTCAGGAATTGTGAAAACTGAGTTTAAATGTATTTGGCTAAGGTGTATGTAAACTTCCGACATCAACTGTATTTGATATGTTTCACTAATTTCCTGGTAAGAGCACCACAACTAATATGGAGTGCTATTTATTTGATTCCAGGAGGAGATGGTTCGCCTGCAGCAGAACATTGAGAACCTGAAGATTGAGTCAGGAGATGATACGGAGGATGAGAAGGTAGCACACTGGCCCTGAGAGGAGCCCTCCCAAGACCAGCTAACTCTTCTTTGTCTTTGTGTAACTCTCTTTCTCTCTTTGTGTGTCTCTCAGGAGAGGAGTCAGCTAATAGAAAAGCAGTACAACACAGACAAAGAGAAGCTACAGAAAATCAGACTATTGATGGTAAAATCTCCAACACACACTGCTGGAGCAGGATTAATTCATGCTTATTCCGCTTGAATTGAGTTAGGAATTTTGTTTGGATCATGCAAATAGTGGTCCTCTTACCACTTCCATTATTTGCTCATGACCTGAGGTCTACTCTCTGATAGGCCCGTAGGAACCGTGAGATCGCCGTCCTGCAGAGGAAGATAGATGAGGTGCCGAGCAGGGCAGAACTGACCCAGTATCAGAAAAGGTTTATTGAGCTCTATGGCCAAGGTGGGTGTCTTAGTCTCATCCTCTGTTTTTGGCATATTGTTTAACAAATTCTTGCATCAAACGCAGTTATACACAGTGTACAAAACATTAGGAACACCTTCCTAGTATTGAGTTGCATCTCTTTTGCCCTCGAAACAGCTTAAATTCGCCAAGGCATGGACTTTAGACAAGGTGTCAAAACCGATCCACAGGGATGCTGGCCCATGTTGACTCTAATGCTTCCCCACAGTAGCTTCAAGTTGGCTGGATGTCTTTTGGGTATACACAGGAAACTGTTGAGCGTGAACCCAGCAGCGTTGCAGTTATTGACACACTCGAACCGGTGTGCCTGGCACCTACTACCATACCTTGCTCAAAGGCACTTACATATTTTGTCTTGCCCATTCATCCTCTCAATGGTACACATGCACAATCCATGTCTCAATTGTCTCAAGGCTTATAAAATAATTATTTAACCTGCCTCCTCCCCTTCATCTATAAGAGACCATAGCTTTCACCTGGATTCACCTGGTCAGTCTGTCATGCTTTATACACTGTGTATATTTTTTGTTTTCAAGTTTATTTGTCATATGGACAGGATACACATAGTATAGACGGTCCAACTAAATGCTTGCTTGCAGGTTCCCTCTCGTTAATGTGACGACAATGAGAAATAATAAAATATAAGAATATAACTTACTAAGTAAATGAGCTCAATAGAATATAATACATTTTTTGCATACGTATAAATATAGGAAGGCACTCAACAATTTACAGTACAATATTTATACGTATCGGGGAAGGGTGACTGGAGGGCAAGTGTTTAAATGGTGCAGTATTTAGCAATAATAAATAAGTCTAGTAGCAGCAGTCATGATGTGTATGTACCATAAATGTATATGTGTGGTTGCATGTGTGCTAAGGGGCAGAGAATCAGTGCAGGTGGTCAGTCCAGTTCAAGGGTTCAGCAGTCTGATGGCTTGTGGATAGAAACTGTCTCTGTGCCTGTTGGTTCGAGACCTGATTCCGTCTGCCTGGGGTGTGTGGGTTCCTGAATGATGCTGTGTTAATAATGTTTGCTTTTTCGTCCTTTAGTTTCAGCAACACATAAAGAGACCAAGCAGTTCTTCACCTTGTATAACACATTAGATGACAAGAAGGTTTACCTGGAGAAGGAGGTAAGAGAAGAGGGCAAACTGTCTCAATCAATTTCATTGAGCCATTGCAGTTGAAATCAGCGGTTTACTCATCATAGTCATCCTCTGTCTTGATCTGTTTCTTTAGGTGAACTTGCTGAATTCCATCCATGACAACTTCCAACAGTAAGTATTGTCACAATTAAACCTCTCTAAACCTATCCTGTATTTGGTATTATGGGTAATACCAATCCAGCAGATTTACTTCCTGTCCAAGCTGTGGTTTTCTGTCTTGCTCAGGGCAATGGCATCTTCGGGGGCCAAGGAACAGTTCTTGAGACAGATGGAGCAGATAGTCGAGGGAATCAAACAAAGCCGCATCAAGGTAACCATCTATTATTATCTTTACTGTCTACTGTGTAATAACAGCTTTCACTGAGCATGCCAGGTGCTCACCCCCGGCCCTAGTGACACATAAATTAGACAGCGATGTGGAAAAAAATTAGGCAGAGCATATTGGTAATGTGATGTGTGTACAGATGGAGAAGAAGAAGCAGGAGAACAAGATGAGGAGAGACCAGCTGAACGATGAGTACCTCGAGCTGCTGGATAAACAGAGGCTCTACTTCAAAACTGTCAAGGACTTCAAAGAGGTGAGGCCTGAGAGAAAAGTGTTCTGGGTCTGTACAGTAAAACATAGGAACTAGTTAACTGTTTTATGAATGTATTTTATTGTAGTCTCCCAGAGCTGAATATTGTTTTCTAAACTGTTAAAGAAGAGAATCACTGAGGTTGTTTACTGATCCAATACTCTTTCTTACAGGAGTGCCGGAAGAATGAAATGCTGCTATCCAAGCTGAGAACTAAGGGTGCTTCGTAACTCAAATAATCTCTTATTGTTTATAAAAACTCATCTCAAAACAAATCTCAAATCTCATCAGTCAATGACTTTGTCTTGCTGTCAGAATTATGTATTCTCTTATTGGAGGTCATCATTGTTTTGTCTTATTCTGCCTATTGTATTGTGCTTTGAGATTCCATGTTTATTTGCAGCATGTAGTTAGGGATGTCACTCGTGGCAGGGCAGAGGGATTCTTGAGAGAAGGACATTAACTGCCCTGTGCACTGTGACGTGAGGAATGTTCGCTCTACTTATGTGCAATTGGCTCTAACGTGCAGGGCTATCTGTACAGTTGTATTCATTAGCTTTCTCAGATGTTGATTAGAGTGTAACAGTGCAGAATGAGGCATGGTTGACACTGTTACTAAACTACAGCATTTCAAATTAATAAATGCTATGCAGAAATATGGTTCACGTTTATGCTGACAATTTTTTTCAATCAAAATCAAATGTTTTACCCGTGTCTTATTCTCTGTCTATCGTTTCCAACAGTTTACTATCAAGTTGGCACTTAATAAAATAAACTATGCACAGTCAGTAAGATTTCCTGCTGTTCAATTCCTGATCATTTCAGAAGCTACATTTAAAATGCCTTATGATCTTAATACAACGGGATGTAGCTTTAATCCAATCAAAATCCAGGATATGAGTTGTTGTAGTAAATCAATCTACCCGCTAGTTGGCTCTTTGATAGGCGCAAGGTGAACAAGCCAGTATGGCGGAGGAGGAAAGTGATTTGGAAACAGACAGACTAGAATTGAAACTGGAGACTTTGTACATATACTCTAACGACAACTGTTCAGTACAAAGCAAAGAATATTGCTCCGAGTTTTGTAAGGTAAGCTAAACCAAGGCAATTTCTGGTTTTATCTGGGAGAGAGGCAAGGAGTAGTGTGCTTCCGCCAAGCTAACGTTAGCTAGCTAGTTAGCCAGTTGCTCATCAGTACAAAGCAAGGTAAAGTAGCCCAGCTAACTAACGTCAGTAGCTAAAGTAATTATCTAACTTAATAGCTAAAAGATACATATACTAGCTAGCATTAATAACAAATTCAGTCAACCCACGCCGGCCTAGAGTTACTATTTTATTTAGCTAACTTAACTAGCTAACTTTAGCTTGCTAACGTTCCTATTTCAATGTGAAGTTGCAAGCTACTATAGTTAACTAGAATTACTAGCTAGCATGCAAATGCAAAACTGTTTGCCTATTAGTGTGAAGTAACCTTAGTCCACCGATTGTGTATACTAGATAACAAACTGGAATAAATTATAACAGGCTCTAAACGTTTTTCCTCGCTAGCATGCTAAACCAGTGTTTACATTTAGCCAGTTGGCTAATGATAGGCTAGCTAGTGAAGCTGTCGCATTGAATATAATAACGTATACTTGTTTGCAAAGAGAGCTAACTAGTTAGCAAGTTGTGTTTCGCACTCAGGAGGACCGGTTGAAATCTGCAACTATCTAATTAGCGACAAGCAATGAACCCCAATTCCAGTTAGCTACCATATAACGTTCCACGACACTTCACCGAAGCGTTCCTGTGACATTTGGCTTCAAATTCAGATAGCTAGCCAGCAGCCACACAGGTCTGCGCCGATCTCTACAATGCCGCACTGGGAAAAAGGTTGATCATATCAGTATTCAGGAACCACATCAAATAATCTGGACAGGAATTTGTACCTGAATCACACCCCCTGTATCTGTCTCCCTGTCTAGCTGGTGGAGGAGCATACAGAGAGATGGCAGGTGCCGCTGCCCCAGCTGAAGGTGCTGCGGACAGCTCTTACCTGCTTCACCAGAGCCACTGCTGCCTACCCCGATGACTGTCAGCATGTCAGTTACGCTCTCAGCAGTCTGGCCTTGTAAGCACTTATTAATATGGTTCTTACACTTTTATGCAGACTCAAACTGTGCTGTGTTGACTTGGATATGTATTTTCTACATTGTACAATCCTTCATGACTCGTCTCTAAAGTCGAGCAGAACTGGCCCAATGCATATGTCACGTTTTCAGGAGCTTCTTTGAGCTGATGCTGTTCTTCGGTAAAGAGGAGTGCCAGGAGGCCCCCTTGAAGGACATACTAGCCTCTTTTCAGGTGAGGCCAACTGTGATGTAGCATATTTGTTCATACAGAGTGAAACCATGCTGATCATGTGGTGTGTTAACATCTCCTCCTCTGTAGGCCTGCCACCGCCGCCTGCTGAGACACAGGAACGTCTACCTGCTACAAGTGAGGCAGGTGATCAAAGATGGCGGCCCCTGGGAGAGACCCACTCTGCAGGCCATCCTGAAAGACACAGTCCTCACACAGACAGAAGGTACCTTCACTACTTTTTTTTAGCTTGTTAGTTCTCTATGCATTTCTTATTCTCTCTCGTCTCCTCACTCTCTGCTCTCACTTTCCCTCGCTCTCCCCGGTACAGTGGAGAAGTATCTGAGCTCGGAGAAGCCAGTGTTCTTTGAGCTGCGTGTGCGATACCTGCAGGCCTGTGAGCGCGTGCAGGAGGCCATGGCCCTGGCTAAGAGTTGTCTGGAGCACCCAGAGGTGGGGAGGCACCTGTTCTTCCACCAGGCCTACCTCACCTGCCTGTACAAGGCCTCACTGCATGAACACCTGCTCAAGGAGGTACAGTCACTACCTAGAACTACCTTTCACTCGGTATCTTCAGACAGACTCTAATCAGAGTGGACTGAAAGACAATAAACATAATCGGAGAGGATTCATGGTTGTGTTTCCTCCCTCAGGTGGCTGAGATAGATGGCAGAGACGCAGTAGAGATAATCTGTAACGCAGAGAGCCAGGAGAAAGAAGAGCTGCTGCTCTCTCTTTGCAAAGCCTTCCTCAGTCAACAGCTCAACAACGGAGACATGTACTACATCTGGTCAGTAACACTGTGATATATATGTACTACATCTGGTCAGTAACACTGTGATATATATGTACTACATCTGGTCAGTAACACTGTGATATACAGTGCCTTGCGAAAGTATTCGGCCCCCTTGAACTTTGCGACCTTTTGCCACATTTCAGGCTTCAAACATAAAGATATAAAATTATATTTTTTTGTGAAGAATCAACAACAAGTGGGACACAATCATGAAGTGGAACGACATTTATTGGATATTTCAAACTTTTTTAACAAATCAAAAACTGAAAAATTGGGCGTGCAAAATTATCCAGCCCCTTTACTTTCAGTGCAGCAAACTCTCTCCAGAAGTTCAGTGAGGATCTCTGAATGATCCAATGTTGACCTAAATGACTAATGATGATAAATACAATCCACCTGTGTGTAATCAAGTCTCCGTATAAATGCACCTGCACTGTGATAGTCTCAGAGGTCCGTTAAAAGCGCAGAGAGCATCATGAAGAACAAGGAACACACCAGGCAGGTCCGAGATACTGTTGTGAAGAAGTTTAAAGCCGGATTTGGATACAAAAAGATTTCCCAAGCTTTAAACATCCCAAGGAGCACTGTGCAAGCGATAATATTGAAATGGAAGGAGTATCAGACCACTGCAAATCTACCAAGACCTGGCCGTCCCTCTAAACTTTCAGCTCATACAAGGAGAAGACTGATCAGAGATGCAGCCAAGAGGCCCATGATCACTCTGGATGAACTGCAGAGATCTACAGCTGAGGTGGGAGACTCTGTCCATAGGACAACAATCAGTCGTATATTGCACAAATCTGGCCTTTATGGAAGAGTGGCAAGAAGAAAGCCATTTCTTAAAGATATCCATAAAAAGTGTTGTTTAAAGTTTGCCACAAGCCACCTGGGAGACACACCAAACATGTGGAAGAAGGTGCTCTGGTCAGATGAAACCAAAATTGAACTTTTTGGCAACAATGCAAAACTTTAAGTTTGGCGTAAAAGCAACACAGCTCATCACCCTGAACACACCATCCCCACTGTCAAACATGGTGGTGGCAGCATCATGGTTTGGGCCTGCTTTTCTTCAGCAGGGACAGTGAAGATGGTTAAAATTGATGGGAAGATGGATGGAGCCAAATACAGGACCATTCTGGAAGAAAACCTGATGTAGTCTGCAAAAGACCTGAGACTGGGACGGAGATTTGTCTTCCAACAAGACAATGGTCCAAAACATAAAGCAAAATCTACAATGGAATGGTTCAAAAATGAACATATCCAGGTGTTAGAATGGCCAAGTCAAAGTCCAGACCTGAATCCAATCGAGAATCTGTGGAAAGAACTGAAAACTGCTGTTCACAAATGCTCTCCATCCAACCTCACATGAGCTCGAGCTGTTTTGCAAGGAGGAATGGGAAAAAATGTCAGTCTCTCGATGTGCAAAACTGATAGAGACATACCCCAAGCGACTTACAGCTGTAATCGCAGCAAAAGGTGGCGCTACAAAGTATTAACTTAAGGGGGCTGAATAATTTTGCACGCCCAATTTTTCAGTTTTTGATTTGTTAAAAAAGTTTGAAATATCCAATAAATGTCGTTCCACTTCATGATTGTGTCCCACTTGTTGTTGATTCTTCACAAAAAAATATAATTTTATATCTTTATGTTTGAAGCCTGAAATGTGGCAAAAGGTCGCAAAGTTCAAGGGGGCCGAATACTTTCGCAAGGCACTGTATATGTACTACATCTGGTCAGTAACACTGTGATATATATATGTACTACATCTGGTCATTAACACCGTGTACTACATCTGGTCATTAACACCGTGTACTACATCTGGTCATTAACACCATGTACTACATCTGGTCATTAACACCATGTACTACATCTGGTCATTAACACTGTGATATATATACATACATACATACATACATACATACATACTGCTCAAAAAAATATAGGGAACACTTAAACAACACAATGTAACTCCAAGTCAATCACACTTCTGTGAAATCAAACTGTCTACTTAGGAAGCAACACTGATTGACAATAAATTTCACATGCTGTTGTGCAAATGGAATAGACAACAGGTGGAAATTATAGGCAATTAGCAAGACACCCGCAATAAAGGAGTGGTTCTGCAGGTGATAACCACAGACCACTTCTCAGTTCCTATGCTTCCTGGCTGATTTTTTTGGTCACTTTTGAATGCTGGCGGTGCTTTCACTCTAGTGGTAGCATGAGACGGAGTCTACAACCCACACAAGTGGCTCAGGTAGTGCAGCTCATCCAGGATGGCACATCAATGCGAGCTGTGGCAAGAAGGTTTGCTGTGTCTGTCAGCGTAGTGTCCAGAGCATGGAGGCGCTACCAGGAGACAGGCCAGTACATCAGGAGATGTGGAGGAGGCCGTAGGAGGGCAACAACCCAGCAGCAGGACCGCTACCTCCGCCTTTGTGACAAAATGACCTCCAGCAGGCCACAAATGTGCGTGTCTGCTCAAACGGGCAGAAACAGACTCCATGAGGGTGGTATGAGGGCCCGACGTCCCCAGGTGGGGGTTGTGCTAACAGCCCAACACCGTGCAGGACGTTTGGCATTTGCCAGAGAACACCAAGATTGGCAAATTCGCCACTGGTGCCCTGTGCTCTTCACAGATGAAAGCAGGTTCACACTGAGCACACGTGACAGTCTGGAGACGCTGTGGAGAACGTTCTGCTGCCTGCAACATCCTCCAGCATGACCGATTTGGCGGTGGGTCAGTCATGGTGTGGGGTGGCATTTCTTTGGGGGGCCGCACAGCCCTCCATGTGCTCGCCAGAGGTAGCCTGACTGCCATTAGATACCGAGATGAGATCCTAAGACCCCTTGTGAGACCATATGCTGGTGCGGTTGGCCCTGGGTTCCTCCTAATGCAAGACAATGCTAGACCTCATGTGGCTGGAGTGTGTCAGCAGTTCCTGCAAGAGGAAGGCATTGATGCTATGGACTGGCCCGTCCGTTCCCCAGACCTGAATCCAATTGAGCACATCTGGGACATCATGTCTCGCTCCATCCACCAACGCCAAGTTGCACCACAGACTGTCCAGGAGTTGGCGGATGCTTTAGTCCAGGTCTGGGAGGAGATCCCTCAGGAGACCATCCGCCACCTCATCAGGAGCATGCCCAGGCGTTGTAGGGAGGTCATACAGGCACGTGGAGGCCACACACACTGCTGAGCCTCATTTTGACTTGTTTTAAGGACATTACATCAACGTTGGATCAGCCTGTAGTGTGGTTTTCCACTTTAATTGAGAGTGTGACTCCAAATCCAGACCTCCATGGGTTGATAAATTTGATTTCCATTGATAATTTGTGTGATTTTGTTGTCTGGTCATTAACACTGTGATATAAATACTACATGAAAGACATCTGGTCATTAACACTGATATACAGTGGGGAGAACAAGTATTTGATACACTGCCAATTTTGCAGGTTTTCCTATTTACAAAGCATGTAGAGGTCTGTATTTTTTATCATAGGTACACTTCAACTGTGAGAGACGGAATCTAAAACAAACATCCAGAAAATCACGTATGATTTTTAAGTAGTTATTTTGCATTTTATTGCATGACATAAGTATTTGATACATCAAAAAAGCACTTTGAGATGCTTCTTACGGAGCCACTCCTTAGTTGCCCTGGCTGTGTGTTTTGGGTCGTTGTCATGCTGGAAGACCCAGCCACGACCCATCTTCAATGCTCTTACTGGGGGAAGGAGGTTGTTGGCTCGCGATACATGGCCCGATCCATCCTCCCCTCAATACGGTGCAGTCGTCCTGTCCCCTTTGCAGAAAAGCATCCCCAAAGAATGATGATTCCACCTCCATGCTTCACGGTTTGGATGGTGTTCTTGGGGTTGTACTCATCCGTCTTCTTCCTCCAAACATGACGAGTTGAGTTTTTACCAAAAAGTTATATTTTGGTTTCATCTGACCATATGACATTCTCCCAATCTTCTTCTGGATCACCCAAATGCTCTCTAGCAAACTTCAGACGGGCCTGGACATGTACTGGCTTAAGCAGGGGGATACGTCTGGCACTGCAGGATTTGAGTCCCTGGTGGCGTAGTGTGTTACTGATTGTAGGCTTTGTTACTTTGGTCCCAGCTCTCTGCAGGTCATTCACTAGGTTCCCCCGTGTGGTTCTGGGATTTTTGCTCACCGTTCTTGTGGTCATTTTGACCCCACGAGGTGAGATCTTGCGTGGAGCCCCAGATCTAGGGAGATTATCAGTGGTCTTGTATGTCTTCCATTTCCTAATAATTGCTCCCACTGTTGATTTCTTCAAACCAAGCTGCTTACCTATTGCAGATTCAGTCTTCCCAGCCTGGTGCAGCTCTACAATTTTGTTTCTGGTGTCCTTTGACAGCTCTTTGGTCTTGGCCATAGTGGAGTTTGGAGTGTGACTGTTTGAGGTTGTGGACAGGTGTCTTTTATACTGATAACAAGTTCAAACAGGTGCCATTAATACAGGTAACGAGTGGAGGACAGAGGAGCCTCTTAAAGAAGTTGTTACAGGTCTGTGAGAGCCAGAAATCTTGCTTGTTTGTAGGGGACCAAATACTTACTTTTCACCATCATTTGCAAATAAATTCATTATTTTTTTCTCATTTCGTCTGTCATAGTTGAAGTGTACCTATGATGAAAATTACAGGCCTCTCTCCTTTTTAAGTGGGAGAACTTGCACAATTGGTGGCTGACTAAATACTTTTTTGCCCCACTGTATGTTACATCTGGTCATTAACACTGTGATATATATATATATATATACTACATGTGCTAAATCTGGTCAGAGCTCACCACTTTAAACAGGGATCCATGATGACACAGTATTGTAACATAATATAATGTTGCGTTGATACAGGGATCTGGTGTTCCTGTGGAGCAGACTGCACCTCAGGGCCCATCCCACTAAGCAGGGCTTCCTGTCTGAGTGTCACCAGCTGATGCTCTCCGCCATCAACGCCAGAGCCATCTTCCCCTTCATCAAAGTCATCACAGCAGAGGTGGGTGTATAGCCAACCACCATCAAGTTTACCTTGATTTAGAAACTTTGTTCTGTCATTTACACAATTCAATGTAACACATTGTTCTAATTTCTTTGCCAGATGGGTAGTGAGGGAGTGCCGCTATGTGTGGAGCTGTGTACTGCAGCATTGCAGACAGACCTCCAGTCTGACCCTGTGACTCGCAGCCTGTTGTGTAAGACCATCGCCTTCCTGCTCCCCCGCGACCTGGAGGTGTGCCGCCTCTGTGCCCTGCTGGTGTTCTGTCTGGAGCGCAGTGTGGAGGCCTACAAGACCGTGTATCTGCTCTACACACATCCAGACGAGGAGCCACACCCCCTCCACACTCCTGTCAAAACCAACATACGCTTCTATATCTTACAGGTCAGAGGCGCACCGGGTAGCTCGGAAATATGATGCCAAAGAATTTTGCTCAATTGCTAAATACGGCATCTAGAAAATACAGTAGATTATTGAAACATATACTCTGTCATAAAAAATACTTTTCTCTCTTGTCGAAATGACATAACGATAGACTGTTGTCCTGTATTTTGACTTGGCTTTGAATTTCCTCATTGAGGATGCATCTATTAATAATGTTATGTCTGTAACTGAAACTGTGCCTATCCCTGGTCCAGGTGCTGAAGGAAGGGCTGTTCTTCGACCCAGAGTTCTGGAACCTCCTGACCCTGAGAACCCACTGTTTGGAGCTTATGACTGACAAAGCCATGAGGGAGGCTCTCAATGAGGTGAAGGAGGAAGAGGATTTGGAGCAGGTAGAGGAGGAGTGGATACCAAGTTACTGGATGGAGGAGGAGACATGCAGGATACACACAGACACCTCCCACCTCCAACCACACACTAACACAGCACTGGAGAACTCTGAGACTGCAGGGCAGGAGCATGAGGAGGGAGAGTATGGGGATCCTCCTGAGTCACAGACAGATGACTTCCTAGTGAGGAGGAAGAGAAGGTGTAGGTCTGATGTTGACTATGCTGATGACCCAGACATTAAGTACTCCCTCAGACACAATCCCAGTTCTGGAAGCTCCACCAAGCTACCGGCCAATCGGCAGAGGGAATACCTGGCCAGACACGTGAAGAACAAGATCATGAAGAGACGCGGCAGGAAACCAAGATGGCTGCTCCTGGAGATGACCAGACAGACAGAGAATGTGTCCCCGGGGAGAAAAAGGGCGAGAGGGAAGGGAAGGGAGGGTAAAAGAGAGAAATGGGAAAGAGGAGAATGTAAGAGTGAGAGATGGGAGAGGGGAAAGGGGAGAAGAAAGCGAGGCGAAGGGGATGAGGGTAAAAAAGCGAGGAGGCAGGGAAGGGAAGGTAAGAGACCTTACCCCAGGACTATACGTGGCATGGAGCTGTCCTTCCCTGAAAATGAAGTGCCTGTGGATCAGGAGGTGGTACAGAATTGTGTAGAACCCAGTAATAGTGTTGCACTGCAGCACAGTGACGCAGAGAACTATGTCAACATGGGACTGCCTAATGGCCTACATGGTGAGAGACCGTTTGAGTATGAACCAGAGACAGAAATAGAGCTTTCAGAAGTAGAGCCTTCAGACATAAATCCTTTAGACTTAAAACCTTCAGTAGTAGAGCTTTCTGTTGTAGAGCCTTCTGTTGCTGAGCCTTCAGAAGTGAAGGTTTTCGAAGGTCCCAGTGAGCAGACCGACCCAGAGCTGGACGGCCCAGCTTTGGACATGGAGGAGTGTCCACTAACACTGTTCCACATCTATGCCAAATCCTCTAAAGGGACAGATGCTAAGGAATTACAACCTTTGACGGAAGGTAGTGATGTCACAGCGTTGGAGGCGGGACCGGACTCAAACACTCAGGTTAGTGTTATCTGAGGCAATGTTGTTTTGAGAAATTAATAATTGATGATAATCTATTGCAACTGTCCTATGAATATCACCTGTTAACAGCTTGTTTCTCCAACTCCAGGGTGAAGACACAAAGCCAGGCAAGGCTCCTGTCCGCTCCAAACACCTGCGCTTCCACTGCAACCACTGCCAAAAGCTCTTCAAGGGAGGCAACGTGGTGAGACACACCCTGGCCCACCTGAAGCTGAGGAAGACCAGGCTCAGCTGCGTCTTCTGTGGCAAACACTTCCAACGGTACAACCGTGCCAAGGAACACGTTCTAGAGCACGTAGAGGAACTGAGAACCACCACGCTCAATAGTAAGATCAAACCTGCTGTCAATGGAGATGCAAAACTGTCGGAGAACGTTAATCAAGCTTCGGAGAACGAGACTAAGCCCACTGAGAATGTGACAGAGCCCCCTGCTCCGATGGATCAGCCTCCCAAACCCAAACGTGTTAAAGCCAAGCCAGTGGTCAGCAAGCAGAGTAGAATCATTCAGAACCTGAGAAACCTGATCAGAAAGACCCAGAAGTGGAAAACGAACACGGACAACCAGGTGTCAGTGGAAGTGAAGGATGAACAGGTGACTGTGAAGGATAAGGTGGTGATTGTGAAAGAGGTGGTGCCTGGGGAGGAGACTGAGGGAGGAGAGAAGAATGAGTGTGAAGGAGAAGAGGAGGGGAAGCAGAAGCAGTACCACCTGTGTCCTGCGGAGGGCTGTGACAGCATCTTTATGAAGATAGGCCCATCGCTGCTGAGACACGCAGTCAACTACCACATGGAGGACGCAGCTGTCCTGGAGAAGACCTTCCAGTGGGGGAAGGGGAAGTGCCAGATCTGCCAGAGGTAAGAAGGGTCTTTCCCCACAGATTATTTTCCAGGTCAGGTGCGAAGGCACTCTGAACAACATGTAGGCCCCACCTAGACCAAAATTGTTAATTGGAACCAATAATAACTCTAAGGTGGGCTGCAACTGATCTCGGTGGGGGCGGGGGTTCTTACCATACAATGGTGTAATTTTGTCTCCATATTTTTTGTTGTGCCCCAGGCACCTGCTGGTGTTCGAGCACTACAGAGACCACATGAAGCTCCATGATGCTCCTCTGAAACAGGCGTGCCTCCACATGAGCTGTGGCCAGTGCTTCAAGACCTCCCAGGAGCTCAAAGACCACATGGACACCCACCGGCCACTCCGCGCCCCCTGTGGGTACTCCGGCTGTAGGGAAATCTTCTTTACCCTCCCCTCTCTCCACGGCCACGAGTGGAGACACTACACCCAGCCCCAGTCTAAAGATGAGCTGGAGCAGGGCGCTACCAAAGAGCTGAGCCCTAAGGGCGAGGCCTCCTGGAAACAGAGGGTGAAGAGCCATAATGTGACAGTGCACGGGTGGAAGGAAACGCCTATTCCCAAATCCAGGCGCTCTGATCCTCACATGAAGTGCATTTACTGTAACAGGTAAAAGAGTGAGACTCTCTACACTACTGTCAAATTATTTTTATCACAGCAACATTTCAACCATGAGGTCTTCATCATGCTAGGCCTGAGACACGACTTGCAGAAGCTAGTGAGAACACCCCATTTTTACTGCTCTCCAGTATTAGGCTTCATCTGTGTCCTGGGAACTAGCCCATAGATGGTTTAGCCGGTAAATTAAATAACCCCCTATGGTCGATGTCCGTGCCCCTGCGGAAATCTAATTAGCATAATATCAAAATCCCCAGATTTCTGCGTCTCAAGCCACCGCAACCTCCTATATAACACTTCTGCATCTGTGGAGGAAGGTGATAGGGCTAGTGCTGTGTTTGTCAGACCATGAGACAACCCGAAAATAGGTCTTCTCACAAAATTATCTGTAGCGTCTGAACGGTTTGGCCTACAAACTATAATGACCCCTCTATGATGAGACTCTCACTAAGGTGTTCTCCGTTTTGCTTTACGACCCCCACAAGCGTCTTGGGACTCGTCTGAAGTCGGTACAGCCATTCTGCCAACTTCTGTCTGTAGCGTCCGAACAGTTTGGGCTACACACTAATACGACCCCTCTGTGTAAAGGTGAGACGAACACGTACAGTACCAGTCAAAAGTTTGGACACACCAGTTTTTCTTAATTGTTTACTATTTTCTACATTGTAGAATAATAGTGACGACATCGAAACTATGAAATAACACATGGAATCATGTAGTACCCAAAAAAAGTAGCCACCCTTTGCCTTGATGACAGCTTTGCACACTCTTGGCATTCTCTTAACCAGCTTCATGAGGTAGTCACCTGGAATGCATTTCAATTAACAGATGTGCCTTGTTAAAAGTTCATTTGTGGAATTTCTTTCCTCAATGCGTTTGAGCCAATCAGTTGTCTTGTGACAAGGAATGGGTGGTATACAGAAGATAGCCAGCCCTATTTCGTAAAAGATCAAGTCCATATTATGGCAAGAACAGCTAAAATAAGCAAAGCAAAACGACAATTCATGAAACTGGCTCTCGTGAGGACCACCGCAGGAAAGGAATACCCAGAGTTACCTCTGCTACAGAGGAGAAGACCTATTTTCACTCTTTTACCTGAGATTGCAGTCCAAATAAATGCTTCGCAGAGTTCAAGTAACAGATCTCGACATCAACTGTTTAGAGGCGACTGTACGAATTAGGCCTTCATGGTTGAATTGCTGCAAAGAAACCGCAACAATAAGAAGATACTTGCTTGCGCCAAGAAACACAAGCAGTGGAAATCTGTCCTTTGGTCTGGAGTCCAAATTAGAGATTTTTAGTTCCAACCTCCATGTCTTTGAGACACAGTGTAGGTGAACGGATGATCTCTGCATGTGTGGTTCCCACTGTGAAGCATGGAGGAGGTGGGGGTATTTAACCAGGCAAGTCCGTTAAGAACAAATTCTTATTTACAATGACTGCCAAACCCTAAACAGGACAATGCTGGGCCAATTGTGCGGCGCCATATGGGACTCCCAATGACAGCCGGATGTGATAGAGCCCGGGATCGAACCAGGGTCTGTAGTGACACCTCTAGCACTGAGATGCAGTGCCTTAGACCGCTGCGCCACTCGGGAGCTTCAAGGAGAGTGATGGAGTGCTGCATCAGATGACCTGGGCTTCTCAATCACCTGACCTCAAGCCAATTGAGATGAGTTGGACTGCAGAGTGAAGGAAAAGCAGCCAACAAGTGATCAGCATTCGTGGGAACTCCTTCAAGAATGTTGGCTAAGCATTCCTCATGAAGCTGGTTGAGAGCATGCCAAGAGTGTGCAAAGGGTGGCTACTTTGAAGAATAACAAAATATTTGATTCCATATGTGTTATTTCATAGTTTTAATGTCTTCACTATTAATCTACAATGTAGAAAACAGTCAAAATAAATAGAACCTTGAATGAGTAGGTGTGTCCAAACTTTTGACTGGTACTGTACATGTCGGTTGTTTTGATCTCGGACACCCACAGGCCTCACAAGACTCATCTGAAGGTCCCCCGATACCAGTCAAATTTGTTTAGATTTTTTTTGTTTGGGGTGGGGGGGAACGACTGTTGTTCCATGTAGTGCATCTGTTATTCAATGCGTTTGTATGGGATAATAGCAGTATAACCAAAAACATTTGCATAAAATAATGAAAAAACATTATTGTGGGGATACTTCAAGGAGTCTTACAATTCTAAATCAGATAGCAAAATTATCCTTGGTTTGACCTACTTTAAACAATTACATATAGCCAAGTAGTACCCACCCCACCCCCTGCTCAGTTTAGACAGAGCTTAGAGTCTTATGGGTTAAGGCCTGGTGAAAATGTTGTTGCTTATGTCCATATCTTTTTTTGTTCCAGGTACCTGTGGAACTACCAGCACTTCCTAGACCACATGAAGATCCATGATGATCCTCTAAAACAGGTGTGTCTCCATCAGAACTGTGGCCAACGCTTTTCCAGAACCCACCTGCTCTGGGAGCACATGGAGACCCACCGGCCTCTCCAGGCCCTCTGTGGGTACTCCGGCTGTAGGCTGATCTTCTCACGCCTCCCCTCTCTCCATGACCACGAGTGGAGGCACTACACTCAGGGCCAGCCTAAAGATGAGCCGACAGAGGAGCAGAGCGCTACCAAAGAGGGGCAGACTCTGGAATCAAACCTCAACAGTAAAAACAATGACGGCCCTGTGGCGACTCCAGGCACTGGTGCTGTCACCAGACCTCCCAGTGACTGCACACACAAACTAATCAACGGCCATGATGGAGAGGACCAGAAAGACCAAGCACCTGAGACATATGTCCCTGCCACCAATACCACCTTCCCCACACAACCCCATCCCAGTCTCGTCCAAAACCTCACTGAGTCAACGACCATGAGGGATGTGGACAATATCGTCACTTTGGCTCAGGTGATGCCTTGCGGAGGGGAACCAGTTATTGCGGAACATAAGACCTTCAAACCAGAGGATCCTTCCTACTTACCCCTGGCCAAAGCCCCCCTCATCCGCCCGCCCCCCTCTACATACCTGACCGAGGCAGCCCTCAGCATGCGCAAGCGCAGGAAACCCAACGAGGTCACTTCCTGTGGGGCTGGCAAGAAGAATAAGGCTACAGTAAAGAGGCACGTGGTGGGGAGGAAGAATGCGTTGCAGGAGGTGGTGGCTGAGAAGGAGGTAGAGGATGATGGCCCCCCTCAAAGACAGCGCTGCTCCAAGTGTTTCTCCTCTTTCCCTAGTCCAGAGGAACTGAAGAGACACCTCTCCCAAAACACCTGCTCCTCCCTCTTCAACTTTGACTCTGATGATGACAGTAAGTAGCACACATCTTATTCACAGAATTTGTGGAGAAATAAAAAAATATATATATTTTTTTGTTGGTATGTTAAAGCTTTACTCAGAAATGAAGGGAATTAGGTGGAGGGAAATTAAAGAAATTAGGTGGAGGGAAATGAAGGGAATTAGGTGGGGAGACGGGCAAGTGGAGAAAGTGAAGGGTGGATGCAGGGATTGAACCCTGGTCTCCGGTATGAGCTTGAACATGTGTTGCATGTGCCAGGGAGTGTTACCACTGCATCACAGTTTTGCACATGAAATCTAAATTCTTACAACAGAATATCGAAAGGGAGAGTTTTGAAACGGCATCAACTTGGTCAACAAACATTTCCGCTTATTTGTAGCAGCTGCTTATATAAATATAATTTGCATAGTGATGCGACACATTTAGTTTGTAAAGCAACTATTTGTTTATGCAAATATTTATTTAAATATTTTCCTTTCCAGGTTAGTGGTAAAGAGGAATGGGAGTGAAATGATGTTCAGAAAAATGTTTTGTTGGTGTTCGAGCACTACAGAGACCACACGACACTCCAGGATGCTCCTCTCAGAAAACAGGTGGAGACTTGTCTATCTGTACTCTCTGAACTGGGCCTAACACAGGCACTGTTAGCACCCAGTCGGCTCTGAGAGCTGTAGGGCCAGTGTCATGGCACACTATAATACTGGTCACTAAAAATACAACACAACTCTGGAGTAAGTGTTATTACCACAATACACTGTACATAGGTCTAGACCGAACAGTATTGCATTTCAGTCATTGACACGACTTTGTTTCAACAAGTCTTATTTGCTTTAAAATCATAGTATGACGAATCACTCTAGGTTACTAATAGTGTTTCAAAAGTACTTCTAATTATGTTCTGTTTGGCATACATTTTTGTTCAGTGTTTTAAGACTTTTTCTAATGACAAAAGAGATGGTTTCACAATGTATTAGAAATTGGTAATCTATGCATTTGATGAGAAATATTTTGTAAAAGAGCATCAAAATGAATTTGAGAATAAAAATCACTGAAGAACCCATAATGTGATAAACGATGTGCACTTACCTGCATTCGTCGTTTATTTATATGTACGAATGTTGATATATTTATTAGGTTTGTACTTAATGTAAATATCCTTCTCAATTCAACTCTATTTTTCTTAAAGAAAAATGTATGACTTGTTTTCAATAAACAATTTACAGTATGAACCAAAGAAGTGGTTAACTGCTGGTTATTTACTAACAAGTTAATACTATCTGGGTCAATAAGGGAGAGAATAACAAACAGTGAACTATAAGAAATTACTTATTTCAGATTACAAATTGCATAATTTATCTTAAAATGATTGCTTTAGTTGTTGGTCATAGTTCGATCCAAGCAAAAGCCATGACAGTGTTGATCTCTACAGGTTTGCATCATATATTTTTTTTTGACAAGTGCAAAGGCCGATGAGTTGAGTTTAGGGAAGTGGAGTAGTGAGAGTAGACTGAGCTCTCCTTTTAGGGATTGCTCCAGAGGTCAAGCTCATTGCAGATACATGAAACACCACTAAAGCAGTGTCCATTACTGCTCCTGGAGCTACTGTAATCAAGGTCTTGTTAAGAAGCTCCAACAGATATGGCAGGGCTAGAACAAAAGCTAGTAGTATGGAGTACTAGTAGCTGTGCCCTGTGGTTAGGAGTAGTTGGAATAGGAGAGCTAGCTATAGATGTGGCCAGGGTCAGAAATTCTCTCTCAGGGTTAGAAACAAATTGGCTAGAGAACAGGGTGCTATCATACCCTAACTACAGGCTTCATGATCAGAGCATACAGTAATACATGCATCAAACAAACTAACACATTCCAGTCATTGTAACATGTATTTCAGTGAGTGAATGAGACACTAAAAGTACTAACGCCTAGTAATAATTATAGACAGTATCTAGGGTTGGCTTTGACCAGTTGAGTTATTCCTCTCACTAAACTAAAGACTGTTTCACTAGAGGTACAGCAAGTCTCTCACAGACAGAAACCCAACAAACAAAGCCAAACATGGGAGATGGAGCAAATGTTTACGCTACATCAGCATTTGACATAAAAATAGTACAGTACTCTCTACAGGTCTGTGTATGGTACAGACAGTACATGTTCAAGTGATATCATGTTCTCCAGATTTTGCTCACACAGGAAGCCCTCCTCCCATTGCATCATTGTGCAGCTGACCAGAGATAAAAACAAGTGCATTGTGTGAAGCAAGGGAGACATACCACTCTGTTGTTGTACCGTGGGAGAGTTCTCGAAACAGATGGGCTTGAAGAGACACTGCTGCTACACAGTACCGAGCTCTTTCTAGAGAGCAGTGTACTGACAGTGATCTGGTACCTGGCTACACAGAAAGCAGCTACATCTGGTGTGCATGAAACCATTTGGGACAAAAGTTTTACTGAACACATCTTTTTATAGATATGGGCCATTTTTTTCTCTTGTTAGAAAAAGTACAATTGTGTCCAGTAAGTGTTCAATTGGATCATAGACACACATTGAATTATTCAAGCCTTCCTATCAGATACAGTATCAAGAAATATATTTATCATCAATACTAACATTTATTTATAATAAATAGGTGCATGCTAAAATGCAACATTAGCACTTTCAAATGGGTGACCCATTAAGATGAAGTAAAACCAGGATAAAGGTATGCAGTGCATTGGGATTCAGACTCACTTTTTCTGTATTTTGTTATGTTTCAGCCTTATTCTAAACCCTCATCAATCTACACATAATACCACATAATGACAAAGCGAAAACAGGTTCTTAGACATTTTTGCAAATGTATTAAAATTAAAAACAGGAATACCTTCTTTACATAAGTATTTAGACCCTTTGCTATGAGACTTGAAATTGAGCTCAGGCGCATCCTGTTTCCATTGATCATTCTTATGATGTTTCTACAGCTTGATTGAAGCCCACCAGTGGTAAATTAATTTGATTGGACATGATTTGACATGGCATGTCAGAGTAAAAACCAAGCCACGAGGTCAAAGAATTAAAATCAAATCAAATTTTATTGGTCACATACATCTAGTGAAATGCTTATGCTTCTAGATCCGACAGTGCAGCAGTATCTAACGGGTAATATGATATCTAACAAATTCCACAACAAAACCTAATATCTAACAATTCCACAACAAAACCTAATACACACAGTCTAGTAAAGGAATGGGATAAGAATATATAAATATACAATTATATGAATGAACAGTGACAGAGCGTCTAAGACGCAATAGATAGTACAGTATATACATATGAGATGTAATGCGAGATATGTAAACATTCTTAAAGTGGCTTCATTAAAGTGTTCCATTTATTAAAGTGGCCAATGATATTAGGTCTGTAGGTAGGCAGCCGTCTCTCTGTGCTAGTGATGGCTGTTTAACATTCTGAAGGCCTTGAGATAGATGTTTTTCAATCTCTTTGTCTCAGCTTTGATGCACCTGTACTGACCTCACCTTCTGGATGGAAACAGGGTGAACAGGCAGTTGCTTGGGTGGTAATTGTCCTTGAATAACTTTTTTGCCTTCCTGTGACATCGGGTGTTGTAGGTGTCCTAGAGGGCAGGTAGTCTGCCCCTGGTGATGCATTGTGCAGACCGCACCAACCTCTGGAGAGCCCTGCGGTTGTGGGCGGTGCAGTTGCCGTACCAGTCGGTGATACATCTGGAAAAGTTTGTGAGGGTTTTCAGTGACAAGCCAAATTGTTTTTGCCTCCTGAGGTTGAAGAGGCTCTGTTGCGCCTTCTTCACCACACTGTCTGTGTGTGTGGACCATTTTAGTTTGTTGTTGATATGTTCACAGAGGAACTTAAAACTTTCCACCTTCTCCACTGTTGTCCCGTCAATGTGGATAAGGGGCTGTTGCCTGAAGTCCACGATCATCTATTTTGTTTTGCTGACATTGAGTAAGAGGTTATTTTCCTGACACCACACTCGGAGGGCACTCACCTCCTCCCTGTAGGCTGTCTCGTCGTTGTTGGTAATCAATCCTACCACTGTTGTGTCGTCTGCAAACTTGATGATTGAGTTGGAGGCGTGCATGGCCCTGCAGTCGTGGGTGAACAAGGATTACAGGAGGGGGCTGAGAACACACCCTTGTGGGGCTCCAGTGTTGAGGATCAGCGGAGTGGAGATGTTGTTTCCTACCTTCACCACCTGGTCTGCCCATGCTCTGAGGAAGCGGTTAGGGATGCTGTCTGGGCCGGCAGCCTTGCGAGGGTTATATGTTTAAATGTTTTACTCACGTCGGCCATGAAGAAGGGGTGCCCACAGTCTTTGGTAGAAGTTCGCGTCGGTGGCACTGTATTGACCTCAAAGCGGGCAAAAAAGTTGTTTAATTTGTCTGAAAGCAAGACGTTGATGTCTGCGACGGGGCTGTTTTTCTTTTTGTAATCCGTGATTGTCTGTAGATCCTGCCACATACGTCTCATGTTTGAGTCGTGGAATTGCGACTCCACTTTGTCTCTATACTGACACTTCGCTTGTTTGATTGCCTTACGGAGGGAATAACTACACTGTTTGTATTCAACCATATTTCCAGTTGACTTGCCATGATTAAATGTGGTGGTACATGCTTTCAGTTTGCGTGAATGCTGCCATCAATCCACGGTTTCTGGTTAGGGAAGGTTTTAATGGTCACAGTGGGTACAACATCTCCAATACACTTCCTTATAAACTCACTCACCGAGTCAGCGTATACGTCAATGTTGTTATCTGGGGCATATCCCAGTCCATGTGATCGAGGCAATCATGAAGCATGGAATCCAATTGGTCAGACCAGCGTTGGATAGACCTAAGCACGGGCGCTTCCTATTTAAGTTTCATGGTCACGGTCAGATTTGCCAAAAGGAAGGCGGGGGAGGGCCTTGTATTCATTGCGGAAATTAGAGTAGCAATGGTCAAGCGTGTTACTCGCTCATGTACTGCAGTCGATATGCTGATAGAATTTAGGTAGCCTTGTTCTCAAATTAGCTTTGTTAAAATCCCCATCTACAATAAATGCAGCCTCAGGATATGTGGTTTCCAGTTTGCTAAAGTCCAGTGAAGTTCCTTGATGGCCGTCTTGGTATCCACTTGCGGGGGGATATACACGACTGTGACAATAACGGAGGAGAGTTCTCTTGGGAGATAATACGGTCGGCATTTGATTGTGAGGAATTCTAGGTCAGGTGAACAAAAGGACTTGAATTCCTGTGTGTTGTTACAATTACACCATGAGTCGGTAATCATGAAACATACACCCCCTCCCTTCTTCTTACCGGAGAGATGTTTATTCCTGTCGGTGCGATGCACTGAAAATCCTGTTGGCTGTACTGACTCCGACAGCATGTCCCAAGCTAGCCATGTTTCCGTAAAACAGAGTATGTTACAATCCCGGATATCTCTTTGGAAATCAACTCTTGCCCTAATTTTGTTGACTTTGTTAACTAGGGACCGGACATTAGCGAGTAATATACTCGGAAGCTGTGGGTGGTGTGCATGCATCCGAAGCCTCACTAGAAGACCTCTCCGGCACCTTCTCCTCCGGTGGCGCTGACAGAGCTCCAGAGTTCCTCTGTGGAGATGGGAGAAACTTCCAGAAGGTAAACCATATCTGCAGCACTCCACCAATCAAGCCTTCCGCCAGGCGGAAGCCACTCCTCAGTTAAAGGCACATGACAGCCCGCTTGGAGTTTACCAAAAGGCACCTAAAGGACTCTCAGACCATGAGAAACAAGATTCTCTGGTCTGATGAAACCAAGATTGAACTCTTTGGCCCGAATGCCAAGCGTCACGTCTGGAGGAAACCTGGAATCCTCTCTACGATGAAGCATGGTGGTGGCAGCATCATGCTGTAGGGATGTTTTTCAGTGGCAGGGACTGGGGGACTAGTCAGGATCAAGGCAACGCACAGAGAGATTCTTGATGAAAACCTGCGCCAGAGTGCTCAGGACCTCAGACTGGGGCGAAGGTTTACCATCCAACAGGACAACAACCCACAAGCACACAGCCAAGACAACACAGGAGTGGCTTTGGGAAAAGTCTCTGAATGTCCTTGAGTGGCCCAGCCAGAGCCTGGACTTGAACCGATCTAACTTCTCTGGTGTCATGACTTTCCTTCCTGGTTGAGGATCATAGAGACTCCCCCCCTCTCACCCACCAGAGAGGAAGGGGGGAAGTGGGACAGTCTTATGACTTTAACAACCAGTCGTAAACTCTCTCTGGACATGCAGTACTGAACAACGGAATCTGATGTGTGTAGAAGGATTTGGCATTGGAACATTAGTTTTCAAATACAAACGTCTGGAATGGTTGGTTGAGATCCAAACAATAAATCCTGTCAAAAGTTTGTTTTCTGATATCATTAAGGACGGTAACTAACTGTAACTCTGGAAATATACGTCCCAGTTATCAGATTTACATTTAAATGTTGTAAAACTTATATGAATAAATATGAAACTATTTGTGAGAAGATGAAATGTGATTTTAGCTAAGATATTTGTGACCATGCGGGTATAGATATATCAGTGACCACGCGGGTATAGACATTTTGGCAACGTGATGGGAACAGCCCTCCAAGGCGAGTGCTTAAAATGACTCGCCGAGGAATTACCATACCAGACCAGAAAGTGTAGAGCGGTGGCTACATCTTAAAATGGTTTAAAACTACAAGACTGGTATACTTGCAGCGCGAGCTGAATACGCTGAAATGGTTTAAAACTAACAGACCAGAAAACGGTAATACTCAAACTGTCGAGTGAAGAAGATAAAGACTGCATCGGGATCATTCAGTCTGCAGCTTTTTAAGTTCTTTAGTCTAGTAAACTCAACCAAGACCACCGCTTGAGTACCTCTGATGTATGCAGTCTAACGAACACTCGGAGACAAAATAGCCTACTACAACTGAGGACATTGTGACCTCTGGTGAACAACCAGAGACTTAAATCAAACTACTCGCCAAAGACGGACGAGTGGTTTCAACGGAGAGATGACAAAGAAATACCAGTGTAAATATATGTGTTGCATTTCTTTTCGAATGAGCAGTCGTTCATGTGCAAAGTATTCATTTTTCATGAGCATAGCTTCCACATGTATGTACCAGCCCACTCTCTTTGTCTCTCCCGCTCTTTCTCTCCCCACCCCTTTCATTGTGTAACAAGCCATCATATCGGGTTAGTCCACTAGGGATTTTTCCTTGCATTATGTTAGTAATCAATTCAACCTATGCTGTGTGTTTATGTATTTCTGTGTGATTATTTAGTTAGTTAGTAAATAAATAATTAAGCCAATTTGTGCATCGCTGAATCATCATTTAGACTAGGGTTCGTGCACATTTATGAAGTCAACAACTTTCAGAATGAGACTGATATGAGGTAATAATGATTAATGGATGACTGGTATAAAAACGATATATTCTTGAGTTAATTCAGGAAACGGTAACTCATTAAACAAACTTTTTCTGTGGTGTCCCAAGTACTAATGAGTTAATTGTTACATGATAAATGTAATCACATAATAATTAAACATAGTTAATTGATTTGATAAAATAGCTGTCATCACATTTAATGGTAGTCACGTCACAACATTGGAGAGACTTGTTAATAGCTGTGCAGTGACATTCCCCATCCACCCTAACAGAGTTTGAGAGGATCTGGAGAGAAGAATGGGAGAAACTCCCAAGCTTGTAGAGTTATACCAAGGAATACTCAAGGCTGTATTCGCTGCCAAAGGTGCATCAACAAAGTACTGAGTAAAGGGTCTGAATACTTATGTAAATGTGATATTCTTATAACTTTGTAAAAACCTGTTTTAGCTTTGTCATTATGGGGTATTATGTGTTCATTATGAGGCACAAAATGTTTATAAATTAATTTTAGAATAAGGCTGTAACGTAACAAAATGTGGAAAAAGTCAAGGGGTCTGAATACTTTCAGAATGCACTGTAGGTTCACAGTGTAGAAGTGCAGAGGGGGAGAAACAGGAAGAAAGGATTAGGGCTAGACACACAGACCTCTTTACTGAGGATAGAAGTGTCTGCAGGCTTAACTTTGTGTTTTTCTGTGTTTCTGTGTGTTTCTATGGCTTGTTGCTATGCCTTAGTGAAAGCTGTTGGTGCTCCAGTTTTAGGACAGGTACAGTAAGTGACTTTAAGTAAGTGATCTTCCCAGGAGAGGACACTCTGAAGGCTGGACCACTTGGAAGACTCCCCATGTGCTCCAGGATCCATTTCAACAGCTGAAGGAGAGACGGGGCAAGGCTGGGTTAGGACAGGAGATAAGAGACTGTCCAGTTAAAGGTGAAAGGTCAGTGTTGAGGTGCCTTCTCATCCGTGTCTCCGAAGTCTGCCTTGCACCACTTGAGACTGTCTGAGACTAACCTCTCACTTCCCAGAATCTAACACATAGACGTCATCGATCCAGGAAGGCTTCGGCCGCCATGCGCAGCTGACTATCGATGTCCTGATTTGTCATAGAGGACACCATGTGGCTTTACTCACACAACTCCATTCTCAGAAAATACTGACCCTGGTCTTTAAAACAAATTAATCTGCGCCACTACATTTACAGTATTTGCAGTGTAAAACCCCAGTGTGTTACCTGTGGAGTCTATGTTTTGATGGGTGGACAGTCTTTAGCTTCACAATCCAGAGCCAGATGGATTATAGGCTCAGTGTCTGGGAGAGCCACCTAGTGGACAAGCAGAGAACAACCACAATCACCAATGCAACTACTGCCACAGATTGTTCCTAGAAAAACACATTTCACCAGTAAATCAGAGAAATAAATGTAGCCAGAGGAATGATAATGAGTTGAGCAGTTTATTCTGTCCAGATGAGTAGTGTACCTGTAAGCGAGGGTCAGTCTTAGAGAAGGGCCCGAGAAGCCGTGCGACGCCATTTCTGTTCCCCCTCAAAACTCCGTTCTCTATGTCCTGCAGCGTGAACACCTCTCCCCCCGATCAGGCAGCTCACGTAGATAAAGAACTGCAAACAACACACAGGAACAAATAAATGTCATTGCTGAACAGAGTATTATTTGTTGTCTTTCACACAATCCTAGATAGTTCTCTTACCCTGGATCTCTGCCACGTGTTGGTTGGGGCTCCCAGCCCGGAGGATGACCAGAGCATTGTAGGTGTTGATGAAGAAGGCTAGTTTCTCCTCTCTGGTCAGAGATAGCAGCTCTACTCTCTGTAGCTGAACAGCCAGATGACAGTAGCACTCAAACACTGTCATCTCATAATAAATGTGTTGTACTGGAGGGTTCAGTTTGTTCAGTGTGCCTCTTAACTTTCCGTCAGCAGAGAGACACTTTGAAAACTTCAGGAACTTATCCCTCAGAATGGCAGACAACTCAGCAGTTGAGAGAGAGAAAGAAGAGACATATCTATATTGAATAAAAATAGAAATGTATCATGCAACAACTTCAAAGATTTTGCTGAGTTACAGTTCACATAAGGAAATCAGTCAATTTATATAAATTAATTCGGCCCTAATCTATGGATTTCACATGACTGGGAATACAGATATACACATGTTGGTCACAGATATGGGCGTGGATCAGAAGGCCAGTCAGTATCTGGTGTGACCACCATTTGCCTCATGTGACCACCATTTGCCTCATAGAGTTGATCAGGCTGTTGATTGTGGCCTGTTGAATATTGTCCCACTCAATTTCAATGGCTGTGCAAAGTTCCTGGATGTTGGCGGGAACTGGAACACGATGTTGTACACGTCAATCCAGAGCATCCCAAACCTGCTCAATGGGTGACATGCCTGGTGAGTATGCAGGCCATGAAAGAACTGGGACATTTTCAGCTTCCAGGAATTGTGTACAGAGCCTTGCGACACGGGGCCGTGCATTATCATGCTGAAATATGAGGTGCCGGCTGTCACGACTTCCTCCGAAGTCGGCTCCTCTCCTTGTTCGGGCGGCGTTCGGCGATCGACGTCACCGCTTTCTAGCCATCGGCGCTCCATTTTTCATATATCCATTTGTTTTGTCTTGTTCCATACACACCTGGTTTTCCTTTCCCCAATCATTCTACTTGTATTTAACCCTCTGTTTCCCATCATGTTTTGTGTGTAATTGTTTCATATTATGTGGTGTTAATTTACACTCTTTACTTTTTTGTTCCATTTTTTGAGCGCGTTTGATTTATATAGTGCTCTCGTTTTTGGAACTATAATAAAAGTGTGCCTGTTCATTGTACTCTGTTCTCCTGCACCTGACTTCGCCTATAATACACCATTGACACCGGCGGCAGATGAATGGCACGGCAATGAGCCTCCAGAATCTCGTCAAGGTATCTCTGTGCATTCAAATTGCCATCAATAAAATACCGAAACCCCACCCCCACCATGGGGCACTCTGTTCACAAAGTTGACAAACCGCTCTCCCACAGGACGCCTGCACGTGGTCTGCGGTTGTGAGGCAGTTGGACGTACTTCCAAATTCTCTGAAATTACGTTGGAAGCGGCTTGTGGTAGAGAAATGAACATTCAATTCTCTGGCAACAGTTCTGCATTCGGCATGCCAATTGCACACTCCATCAACACTTGAGACATCTGTGGCATTGTTTTGTGTGACAAAACGGCATATTTTAGAATAGCCTTTTATTGTCCCCAGCTCAAGGTGCAAATGTGTAATGATCATACTGTTTTATCAGCTTCTTGATATGCCAGACCTGTCAGGTGGATGAATTATCTTTGCAAAGGATAAATGTTCACTAACAGGGATGTAAACGATTTGTGCACAACATTTGACAGAAATAAGCTTTTTGTGTGTATGGAATTGTATTTCTATCATTAATCATAAAAAAAAGATAATGAGCACATGTCCTAACTAGGAAAGACAGTTTGTTCCAGAAGTTATTTTCTAATGCAAGACAAGAAGAGGCATGCAGAAATGCCAGACTCATTCAATGCCAGAGACACACACACTTGTGTGTATAACTAGAAAAAGAGAAGCTCCAAGTGGGAATTATCTGAAAGGGCCTAAACAACCTAAGAGCAAGCACAAGTGGCAGTGCCAAGGAAAATCTCCCTAGTAGGAAGAAACCTTGAGGACAACCAGACTCTCAAGAGGGAGTCCTACCTACCCTGTGAAGGGGAGCATGCAACAGTCTGTCCTGCATTCAGGGCTGAGTGAGGGTCATGTTCCATCAGCCTGTACAGCCTGTCACTCATTCCAAACCCCTGCCTTGGCCATGCTTGTCCAGTAACACCTGCCCAGTCTCACACACCTTAGTTCTCTCTGCCAGAGTCTGAGAATTTGAACCATAGAGTAAGAATTATAGAATATAATTAGAATCTGTGTGTAGAATCTAGGAATTTCTGTTTACTAATTTTCTTTCCATGACTGCAGCAGGACTTACCCATGCCCCTAACTTCCTGCAGCCAGCCAACCAGCTGTGCTCCTGTGAAGCTGTTTCTGCAAATGCTCAGTCCCCTCCACTGACATCCAAACACATCGCTCCGCTTGAGCTCTTCTATCATGTCCGCTAACGCATCCCTCTCACACTTAAACTCTGAGGAGAATGCACAAAAGGCTTCCACTGGGGGATACAGTTAAAAAGAGTCAATCATCTCCTGTTTGAATGGATGCTACTCACCAGACACCGATACTACAGGAATGTGTAAGGGCAAATGGTTGGAGAAATGGACAAATGTTTCATTCATATTTCTCTACAGTGCAGCTATGAAATATAATATGTATTTCTTACTCTCTAGTCGATATGAATGTATTTTATGGACATGAATGGTTACACGGGAGCCTATAACTCACATACACATATTGGAGCCGGGCAGAGAGGCCAGGTGCTGGCTGGTCTGGGGCTATCAGGTAACACTGGTCCACGGTCTGCATGGGCTGTGGTGACAAGAGATGGGCACACACACCCACACACACAGCTGCTGGGGATGCTGAAACAAAACCAGCCTGTCTCTCATGTAGCAAACTCCAACATTCCAGCCAGCCAGCCAGCCACTTCTTCCCCAGGTCTTATGACACTGATATTACAGCTGGTATTCCAACAGTAGCAAGTCCAAAAAGGTCTGTTCCATGATTAAAACTAGAGGGAGACTAGATTAGTCTACGAGGGTCTGATCTGAATAACGACCAGAGAAGAAGAGGTATCTTTTAGAGCAGGGTTTCCAAAACTCGGTCCTCGGTTTTCAATGACAACACCTTTGTGACGTCCGTCTTCCGTTTACACAGGTGTTAGGAGACGCAGATAGCTAATTAGCACAGGTAGTCCACTCTGTCTTCCATCTGTTTTCTGTAAACAAGTGTTGTAACATGGAAATATGGGAGAGTAGGAACCCTAACCCTATAAAAGTGTGTATCAATTTATCCTTTTGTTTAAAAAAAAATATTTCTCACTGATATGAAAGATAAGGTCCATATGCTCAGACCGTTCAGACCGAGCGTTGAGGCTCTTAAACTCCCCATACAGAAGACGCCTTCAACCAATGACTCGTATGTGTAATGCAATGGAACACGATAAAGGGCTAGCTAGCATAAGGGATTCCATTCCAAGCACAGAGGAGTTATTCTATTTGTTAGAGCAGCGTTGTTAGTTTTCCTACAAGCCTTTCATTCTAATAGTAATATATCATATTCATATTCTCACACAAATCACAGTATATGCATTACATATTGGCTTATAGAGAAAAAACTGTTCTTTGTCCCGATGTAAAAGTGGGATGGGGATTACTCAGTAGGGTCTGTAGAATCTGTATGGTGTCAATCGACCTGGTCTCAGAGCATTTCGTATTATTCTGTATGTAAACCCAAGACACTCCATTTAGTATATGTTACATTTCATATGGTATGTATTCATTTGTGGATGTCCATCACCCATTCGTATGATATGTTAAGAATTACAATTTGTATTATATGTTATGAATTTGCCAAATGTGCAATATGTTACGAATTCTAGCTAGGTGGCTAACGTAAGCTAGCTGGCTAATGTTAGCTAGGCTAGGGGTTAAGGTTAGGGTTAAGTTAAGGAGTTATATTAAGGTTAGGTTAGAACCCAAAAATGTCATCGTATTACTCCAGTGCTAGCCTCTTAACACTGGCTTCCTGTTAAGGCTAGGGCTGATTTCAAGGTTTTACTGCTAACCTACAAAGGATTACATGGGCTTGCTCCTACTTTTCTTTCTGATTTGGTCCTGCCGTACAAACCTACAGGTACGCTATGGTCACAAGACGCAGGCCTCCTTACAGTCCCTAGAACTTCTAAGCAAACAGCTGGAGGCAGGGCTTTCTCATATAGAGCTCCATTTTTATGGAATGGTCTGTCTATCCATGTGAGAGACACAGACTCGGTCTCGACCTTTAAGTCTTTATTGAAGACTAATCTCTTCAGTAGGTCCTATGATTGAGTGTAGTCTGGCCCAGGAGTGTGAAGGTGAACGGAAAGGCACTGGAGCGACAAACCACCCTTGCTGTCTCTGCCTAGCCAGTTCCCCTCTCTCCACTGGGATTCTCTGCCTCTAGCCCTATTACGGGGACTGAGTAATACTGGTGCTCTTCCATGCCGTCCCTAGGAGGGGGTATCACTTGAGTGGGTTGAGTCACTGACGTGATCTTCCTGTCCGGGTTGGCGCCCCTCTCGGGTTCGTGCCGTGGGGGAGATCTTCGTGGGCTATACTCGGCCTTGTCTCAGGGTAGTAGGTTGGTGGTTGAAGATATCCCTCTATTGGTGTGGGGGCTGTGCTTTGGCAAAGTGGTGGGGTTATATCCTGCCTGTTTGGCCCTGTCCGGGGGTATCGTCGGACATGGCCACAGTGTCTCCCGACCCCTCCTGTCTCAGCCTCCAGTATTTATGCCGCAATAGTTTATGTTTAGGGGGGCTTATCCGGAGTCCTGTGTGAATTTAAGTATGCTCCCTCTAATTATCTCTCTCTGTCCTTTTCTCTCTCTTTCTCTCTTCTCTCAGAGGATCTGAGCCCTAGGACCATGCTCCAGGACTACCTGGTCTGATGACTCCTTGCTGTCCCCAGTCCACCTGGTCATGCTGCTGCTCCAGTTTCAACTGTTCTGCCTGCGGCTATGGAACCTTGACCTGTTCACTGGACGTGCTACCTTGTCCTGGACCTGCTGTTTTGGACTCTCTCTCTACCGCACCTGCTGTCTCTAACTCTGAATGATTGGCTATGAAAAGCCAACTGACATTTACTCCTGAGGTGCTGACCTGTTGCATCCTCTACAACCACTGTGATTATTATTATTATCTGACCCTGCTGGTCATCTATGAACGTTTGAACATCTTGACCATATTCTGTTATAATCTCCACCTGGCATAGCCAGAAGAGGACTGGCCACCCCTCATAGCCTGGTTCCTCTCTTGGTTTCTTCCTAGGTTCTGGTCTTTCTAGGGAGTTTTTCCTAGCCACCGTGCTTGCTGTTTTGGGTTTTAGGCTGAGTTTCTGTACAGCACTTAGTGACATCAGCTGATGTAAAAAGGGCTTTATGAATTAATGTCATTGATTGATTGATTGTTAGCTATATGGGTTAGGGTTAGCTAACATGCTAAGTAGTTTCAAAGTAGCTACAAATTAGTAAGTACTTGAAAAGTTGCAAATTATATCAAATAAAAGTTGTCCGTGATGAACTTCGACCTCGCAACCGTTGGGTTGCTGGACATTTGCGTTATACGCCAACCCATTCATCCCGACCAGGCACGCAGTTTTGTTTTTGCCTTAAGTAACCATCTGTCTTATGTAACCATGTCAAAGGTAACATATACAAGTTTCAGTGTGCAGATTTTAATGTTACGTCTAGTCTATGAGACCAGGCTGATATCTTGGGTGAGATTTGATTGAGCTGCACCACTGACTCTTCCTCATATGAACTTGGCTACATCAGGATGAAAATCAGAAGCAGGTTCTTTATCCTCAAAAGTGTGTACATTTTGGGGGTTGTTTCTGAGCAGTTGACGTTCCCTCATTTAAACTATCCACAGGTATTAGATTTTGAACCTCAGCATCACTTACATTCTCTGTTTGTACCCTTCTGTTTAATTTAATCTTGTTGTCACTAGCAATGGAATCACTAGCAATGAAATAAATGTGTCACAGTAATATAGGTATGACAGTCCATCATTGTTGCAGTCTTTGAAGTAGTGGGCTTCTTAATTAATCCCCTGCTAATAATCTGTATTTGGCACTTCCATTAGCGCAAGGCGAGAGTGCATGAAAGTCGTGTATGGAATGCCACTTTATACACCCTTTTTTGTTTTTCCAACTGATGTTCAACACAAAAACAGTCAATTAATGTATTGTTTTGGAATTAATATGACATGCAGGATTACATTTAGTAATAACTAGCAGGCTGTTCGCCACAGCCCCCCGGAAAAACTGAAAACATTTGGTTAGTAGAACCTCAACTGAGTATTTTCCACGCCAGTTTATTTGAGACAGGTACTGTAGTAACATTTTCTCTTTACCAGTGTGTGGTCTTACAGTGACTAAAATATGACATCCCATTACAATGCTTTTGGGCCACGTACACTAAGGTCAGGGCTCTGTGCAGGCCAGTCAAGTTCTTCCTCACCGATCTTGACAAACCATTTTTGTATGGACCTTGCTCTGTGCACTGGAGCATTGTCATGCTGAAATAGTAAAGGGCCTTCCCCAAACTGTTGCCACAAAGTTGGAAGCACAGAATTGTCAAAATGTAATTGTAGGCTGTAGCATTAAGATTTCATTTCAATGGACTAAGGGGCCTAGCCTGAACCACGAAAACAGCCCCAGACCATTATTCCTCCTCCACCAAACTCAGATTCAAATTCAGAGCCCCATGAAATGACATCATATATGGATTCTACAGACCCTAATGAGTATTCCCTACAATACTTTTACTGCGGCACTTAGAACAGATTTTGCTCCATGAGCCAATATGTAATTTATAGGTAGAAAGTGTTGCAGGTTATTTAGATTTTCAGTCCCCCATGGAAAATCACGAAATAAATTCTACAGACCCTACAGGTTATTTAGATTTTCAGTCCCCCATGGAAAATCACGAAATAAATTCTACAGACCCTACAGGTTATTTAGATTTTCAGTCCCCCATGGAAAATCACGAAATAAATTCTACAGACCCTACAGGTTATTTAGATTTTCAGTCCCCCATGGAAAATCACGAAATAAATTCTACAGACCCTACAGGTTATTTCGATTTTCAGTCCCCCATGGAAAATCACGAAATAAATTCTACAGACCCTACAGGTTATTTAGATTTTCAGTCCCCCATGGAAAATCACGAAATAAATTCTACAGACCCTACAGGTTATTTAGATTTTCAGTCCCCCATGGAAAATCACGAAATAAATTCTACAGATTATTTGCAAGACCTGGCACACTTCAGAATATTTTTTGGTGACCTGTCATGCCCTCTGATGTGTGACAAAGGAAGTATTAGACTCTAGTCACAAAAGGAATTGGTTATTTCAGAAATAATAGTTTTTAGAGCCCTCTACTGTTCTCTCTATCCATCTCTCAATCCCCCATCCCATCATGCTTTTTCTACTTTTTTTTAACACTTTTTGTGTCTTAGTTTTCAAGAATGTAGGTACAGTAGTAATAATAAAATGTTTTTTAAAATGTTTTAATTTCACCTTTATTTAACCAGGTAGGCTAGTTGAGAACAAGTTCTCATTTACAACTGCGACCTGGCCAAGATAAAGCACAGCAGTTCGACACATGCAACGACAGAGTTACACATGGAAGAAACAAACATGCAGTCAATAATACAGTAGAAAAAAGAAAAACCTATATACAGTGAGTGCAAATGAGGTAAGATAAGGGAAGTAAGGCAATAAATAGGCCATGGTGGCGTAGTAATTACAATATAGCAATTAAACACTGAAATGGTGAGCAAGATAAATAAATAAATACAGTATGTATCTGTTTACAGATGGCCTATGTACAGATGCAGTAATCTGTGAGCTGCTCTGACAGCTTGTGCTTAAAGCTAGTGAGGGAGATATGGGTCTCCAGCTTCATTGATTTTTGCAGTTCGTTCCAGTCATTGGCAGCAGAGAACTGGAAGGAAAGGCGGCCAAAGGAGGAATTGGCTTTGGGGGTGACCAGTGAGATATACCTGCTGGAGCGCATGCTATGGGTGGGTGCTGCTATGGTGACCAGTGAGCTGAGATAAGGCGGGGCTTTACCAAGCAGAGACTTGTAGATGACCTGGAGCCAGTGGGTTTGGCGACGAGTATGAAGCGATGGCCAGCCAACGAGAGAGTACAGGTCGCAGTGGTGGGTAATATATGGGGCTTTAGTGACAAAACGGATGGCACTGTGATAAACTGCATCCAATTTGTTGAGTAGTGTTGGAGTCTATTTTGGCAGCGTGTTTGGCAGCATGAGTGAAGAATGCTTTGTTGCGAAATAAGAAGCCGATTCGAGATTTTTTGGATTGGAGATGGTTAATGTGAGTCTGGAAGGAGAGTTTACAGTCTAGCCAGACATAATAACAATAATAAATATAAAATTTGTACTCTGGGCGAAGAAGAAAGTTAAAATATAAGTCAACATGAGTGCATATCCATAATCACAGTAAACTGTTAAAAAATAATAATAAAAAAATGTAGAATAATATAATAAACAAAACTATAACTGAATGTGCCTCCATTAAGAATCCCCCCCCCCCCCCCCCAATAGGTCCCTTCTCACTCAATAGGACACCCCCAGCACCTCCGCCATCCCGATCAACCTCCCCCAACCCTCAACCACAAAACAAACTAATGACAATAATAGAAATTAAAATAATAGAAATATATACCAAGATATACAGTTGAAGTCGGAAGTTTACATAGACTTAGGTTGGAGTCATTAAAACTCATTTTTCAACCACACCACTTAACAAACTATAGTTTTGGCAAGTCGGTTAGGATATCTACTTTGTGCATGACGCAAGTACTTTTTCTAACCATTTTTTACAGACAGATTATTTCACTTATAATTCACTGTATCACAATTCCAGTGGGTCAGAAGTTTACATACCCTGAGTTGACTGTGCCTTTAACCTGTTGAGTGTAGGGGGCAGTATTATGATGTTTGGATGAAAAACGTTTCTCAGGCCCAGAAGCTAGAATATGCATATAATTGTCAGATTAGGATAGAAAACACTCTAAAGTTTCCAAAACGGTCAAAATATTGTCTGTGAGTAAAACAGAACTGATATTGCTGGCGAAAACCTAAGGAAAATCCAACTAGGAAGTGCCTCTTATTTTGAAACCTCCCTGTTCCATTACATGCCTCCCCCCCATTTAAATGGATATCAACCAGATTCCACATGGTGTGAACAGTCTTTAGACATATTTTCAGCCTTTTATTCTGAAAAATGAGCGAGAATGATCACATCGCATCAGTGGATGGCTGGGTGCCAGCAGACTTTTGCATGCGCCAACAGCTTGTAGTAGACATTTTCTCTCTCTCTCCTATTGAAAAAGCTACGGTCCGGTTGAAATATTAATGATTATTTATTGTAAAAACAACCTGAGGATTGATTATAAAAAACGTTTGACATGTTTCTATGAACTTTACTGATACTATTTGGAATTTTTGTCTGCCCTGTCGTGACCGCTCGAGCCTGTGGATTACTTAACATAACGCGCCAACCAAATGGAGGTATTTTGGATATAAAAATAATATTTATGGAGCAAAAGGAACATTTATTGTGTAACTGGGAGTCTCGTGAGTGCAAACATCCAAAGATCATCAAAGGTAAGCAATTCATTTTATTGCTTTTCTGACTTTCGTGACCAATCTACTTTGCTGCTACCTGTTTGTAATGTTTTGTCTACTGAGAGAGATGTCCTTACATAAACACTTGGATTGCCATCGATGTAAAGCTTTTTTGAAATCTGACATGCCAGGTGGATTAACAACAAGCTAAGCTGTGTTTTGCTATATTGCACTTGTGATTTCATGAAATTAAATATTTTTTGTAATTTGAATTTGGTGCTCTGCAATTCAGCGGATGTTGATGAAACTGATCCCTCTAATGGGATGGGTGCTCCAAGAAGTTAAACAGCTTGGAAAATTCCAGAAAATGATGTCATGGCTTTAGAATATTCTGATAGGAGAATTTACATAATTTGAGTCAATTGGAGGTGTACCTGTGGATGTATTTAAAGGCCTACCTTCAAACTCAGTGCCTCTTTGCTTGACATCCTGGGGAAATCAAAATAAATCAGCCAAGACCTCAGAAAAAAAATGGTTGACCTCCACAAGGCTGGTTCATCCTTGGGAGCTATTTCCAAATGCCTTAAGGAACCACGTTCATCTGTACAAACAATAGCATGCAAGTATAAACACCATGGGACCACACAGCGGTCATACCGCTCAGGAAGGAGACGCAATTTGTCTTTTAGAGATGTACGTACTTTGGTGCAAAAAGTGAAATCAATCCCAGACCTTGTGAAGATGCTGCAGGAAAGAGGTACAAAAGTATCCATAGCCACAGTAAAACAAGTCCTATATCTACATAACCTGAAAGAACGCTCAGCAAGTAAGAAGCTAATGCTCCAAAACTACCGTAAAAAAATCCAGACTACGTTTGCCAAACTGCACATGGGGACAAAGATCGTACTTTTTGGAGAAATGTCCTCTGGTCTGATGAAACAAAAATAGAACTGTTTGGCCATAATGACCATCGTTATGTTTGGAGGAAAAAGCGTCAGGCTTTCAAGCCGAAGAGACCATCCCAACCGTGAATCACAGGGGTGGCAGCATCATGTTGTGGGGGTGCATTGCTGCAGGAGGGACTGGTGCACTTCACAAAATAGATGGCATCATGAGGCAGGAAAATTAAGTGGATACAGTATATTGAAGCAACGTCTCAAGACATCAGTCAGGAAGTTAAAGCTTGGTCGCAAATGGGTCTTCCAAATGGACAATGACACCAAGCATACTTCCAAAGTTGTGGCAAAATGCCTTCAGGACAACAAAGTTGAGGTATTGGAGTGGCCATCACAAAGCCCTGACCTCAATCCCAATCCCAAGACCCACACCAATTTGCTTACCGCCCCAACAGGTCCACAGACCTCACGCTGCACACTGCCCTAACCCATCTGGACAAGAGGAATACCTATGTAAGAATGCTGTTCATCGATTACAGCTCAGCATTTAACACCATAGTACCCTCCACACTCATCACTAAGCTGGAAACCCTGGGTCTCGACCCCTGCCCTGTGCAACTCGGTCCTGGACTTACTGACAGGCCGCCCCCAGGTGGTGAGGGTAGGTAACAACATCTCCTCCCCGCTGATCCTCACAAGGGTGCGTTCTCAGCCCTCTCCTGTACTCCCTGTTCACCCACGACTGCGTGGCCATGCACGCCTCCAACTCAATCATCAAGTTTGTAGATGACACTACAGTGGTAGGCTTGATTACCAACAACAACGAGACGTCCTACAGGGAGGAGGTGAGGGCCCTCGGAGTGTGGTGTCAGGAAAATAACCTCACACTCAACGTCAACAAAACAAAGGAGATGATTGTGGACTTCAGGAAACAGCAGAGGGAGCACCCCCCTATCCACATCGATGGGACAGTAGTGGAGAGGGTAGAAAGTTTTAAATTCCTCGTCGTACACATCACGGACAAACTGAATTGGTCCACCCACACAGACAGCATGGTGAAGAAGGAGCAGCTGCGCCTCTTCAACCTCAGGAGGCTGAAGAAATTTGGATTGTCATCAAAAGCACTCACAAACTGTTACAGATGCACAATCAAGAGCATCCTGTCGGGCTGTATCACCGCCTGGTACGGAATCTGCCCCGCCCACAACCGTAAGGCTCTCCAGAGGGTAGTGAGGTCTGCACAACGCATCACCGGGGGCAAACTTGCAGTAGTTCTAACGTTACATTGTTATTATTTTATCAAGGAACAGCAACTTTGTGGCCTCACATGTCAAGTTGGCTTGCTACTTCGTTTCAACATGTCACTAATCATAGTTTAAAACCGTTAATCATAGATTTACTGATCCAGATTTAAAATTAAGTGGTGCAACACATCTCTGATGAATTATAAACCTACATTACAAAACCTAGATTAGCTCTAATCCTAGATTAATTTAAACCATGTTGGTACAACCCACCCTTAGATTTGGCAGGACATAGTGTCCCCATGAGTGATAGAACACTGAGCCAATCACGGCGCAACGCTCAGTATTTTCTGCTGGTTTATCCCACCACCACAGAAATCACCGAGCTTAACTCAATGATATATATATATATTTTTACATTGTTTGCAAACTGATATGTGACACGTATTAATGCCAAAATAAGATTCAAAACAGGCAAGCACCCCAAATTAAAACTTTTTTGTTGTTGCAAAAAACATGAATAAACAGCCCTGAATGACTGGTCACGACAGGGTATGGGATTTAATTAGCGATCTCTTTCTTTCTCATGCGCTTTATTTAGGGTTATATTTATTTAGGGTTATATTCCATCGAAGTTGCATTACTTTTCAAAGTTTTGTACAATAATTGTGTAGTAGTAGACCACCAATACATTGGTTCATAAACCAAATATTTTGCGTTTTTTATAGAGGTTACCAAGTTAACAAGCTTTCTTCTTTTCGGGAAATGAAACCGAAAGTTCCTAGATATGATCTGCTGAAACGGAATTGGTTAGATCGGCATATATTGCTGGCATAATCTGTCAGGAAGTTGCTATAACAAGTTTCAGCACCTATTTCTGATTTTAAATTAGCTCTTTAATTCTGAAGATGTCAAGATTGAATTACAAGGAGCGTTATGGTTGCCGACGGCTGTTAGAGATGATGACAAATGATGACATATCCTCACTTCGATTTACTATCACTAACAAAAAGAAGGGTCTTTTCGAGAGCACATCAGGTAGGTTTCATCCTTCATTGAAGCTAGAATCCTTAGTTGCTACATCCGTATTTGGATTTATACATTAATTCTATATACCCATTCATGAAGAATATAACTTATAAATGCCTCATGGGCGTAGTTAATCAGAAACCAAAGTACAAGCTTGTTTTACTCTGTTTGTAAACAATGTAAACGTAAACAAACACTATATAGCCTAAAAAAAACAATCATTTGATGTCATTATAACGCATCTCTTCGTTGTCTGACGACGAGTATGAAATATCGGACCAATGCGCAGCGTGGTAAGTGTCCATGTTAATTTATTAACTGAACACACAAAAACAAAATAACGACGTGAATGGAAGAAACGAAACAGTTCTGCAAGGTGACATACACTAAACAGAAAACAACTACCCACAAGTCATAGTGGGAACACAGGCTACCTAAGTATGGTTCTCAATCAGAGACAACGATTGACAGCTGCCTCTGATTGGGAACCATACCAGGCCAAAAGCAGAAATACAACACATAGAACAAAAACATTGAATGCCCACCCCAACTCACGCCCTGACCAAGCTAAAACAGAGACATAAAAATGGAACTAAAGTCAGGACATGACAGTCATGGATGGTCAGTACTTGCATCCATAGATGCAATTTGTGAATGGTTATATTTCTACGAAGGAGCAGCAATGACCAGCCTGCGTCTCCTGGCCCTGGCGAGGGACGAGAGGCTGCTATTGAGCCCCAACCTGGAGCCTGGTGGCCTGAAGGCCCTGTCCTCCCCCCACGGCCTGGTGCTGGTGGCTGTGGCAGGGACCATCCACAGAGACAGAGAATGTGGGGTGTCTGATTTGTATTTGTTTCGTTTAACAATTCTAGCTTTAAAAACACATTTGTATTAAAACATGTTAATACATTGTTATACAATTCATTAATTTAGCCTGCAATTGGTTTTAGAAAATGTGGATGAAATGTACTTTCTTAGCTCCATGTATTGAAGGTAGACTCAGCAATATCATCATAGCAGGGCGACTGTTTGCAGACATCATCAACAACAACAGAATTCACATACGTGCCATTGCCAAGATTTCCAGACAGTTATTGTACCCTACCTTGAGGCATACGCTATACTCACAGCACCAGATAAATCATGTTGGATGACTTTCAAACCATGGGTGTATTCAGAATGTGCCATGTTGTAAAAAAGTATTTCCATAATTTACCAATGAATATCCAGTGGTGGTGTGAAAAGCTTTATCTGTAATTGTGCTGCTCAGATATGTGATAGTCCTTTGGGTCATATTCTTATGTTACAGCATCAATTGATGCCATCCTTTCAAACACAGAGAATGCAGAGGCATTCCTGAAACGCAGGAAAGTTCAACGTGACTTCATACTCAAATACCTGACGGAGGACGAGGGGGTTGTGATACCCAAAAACAGCAACAAAGACCAGCTAGTGAAGAAGGCCCTTGACGTCTGGACTATTGAGAAGGTATTTTTGGAGCAGATACACTTGGACACTTAGGGAACTAAGAGGTGAGGTAAATGCACCTCTTTCCATTGTCTCTGTTATCTTCAGGTGTGTCCACAAGCGTATGAAGATGTCTCCTTCAGTGCTTTAACAAGAGCAGCAGATTCTCAGAAAGGAATGAGGTTTCCAACAGCACATGTCCCCCCTCAACCTGTCTACTCTAAGCCGCACTACACATCCCAGGTAATAATAATATCAATCCTAATTCTATGGCATGAAGGCATGCAGTGTAAAAAATATTTTGTATTGTAGCGAACAAAGACATTTCACCTCAGTTCTTAGAAATGCCAAGCTTTGGCAGAACATTTATTCCATTTTTTAAGAGAAATGTTCTTGTCTGTAGATGTTGGACCTTCAAAGCCCAGCAGCTGAGACCAATCCAGGACCAGCTGTGACTATTGTGAGACAAATTGAGACTAGTTTGAGACCAATTGGTCTGAGAACAAGTGAGAGTGTCTCTGTTTTCTCTGAGGCGACATACAGTGCTGGCTTTGACCACCTGGCCTTGGCCAGACAGTTTTGTCAGTGGTTCTTCCAGCTTCTCAACAGTCTGAACCCCTCCTTGGGTCAGCCTCCTCAGGAGTGGGGACCACAACACTTCTGGGAGGATGTGAGGCTACGTCTTCTCTCCAGCGCCGGAGAGCAGTATACAGAAGAGTACGAAGGAGCAGCAATGACCAGCCTGCGTCTCCTGGCCCTGGCGAGGGACGAGAGGCTGCTATTGAGCCCCAACCTGGATCCTGGTGGCCTGAAGGCCCTGCCCTCCCCCCACGGCCTGGTGCTGGTGGCTGTGGCAGGGACCATCCACAGAGACAGAGAATGTGTCGGCATTTATGAGCAGGCGTTTGGCCTCATACGCTCCCCACTGGACCAGAACAAATGGAAGATCAAGTTCATGGTCTTGAAGGTGAGGGGCCAGGAGGCTCTCAGGGTGGGAGAGAACCTGCTGTCTCCAATATTAACATGGGATTCCAATGACCTGCAGCTCCTCTGTAGATGATGGGGGACCTGGTGTGATCGTCAGCAGGGGTCTTCAACCGAGGGTCCGCAGGTCTGGATCCTAACTATGGAGACATTTTAAATATGATTTATAAAATGGTACAGTACATGAATTATCATGTAATGCTTCATAAGTTGCCTACTTCTAGGTTTACTCATTGTCAGAAAAGGACTATTTAACTGTTCTCTAGTTTGGTACATTTTCCCCCCCAGCTAATAAATCATTATACTGTAATTGACCTCAGTAACCTCTGATCTATTTGTTCTAATTATTTGTAGCCTTTATTTAGGAATGTAGTCATTGAGACCAAAATCTATTTTTTTTCAAGGGAGTCCTGCATAGATACACCTTTTACATTATATCTACGAAGTCCAAAAGCTGTGAAAACAAGGCCACCACTAACTTTTTAATTTGTGTTCTTTCACCCTCAATCTCTCTCCGTCGCGCTGTCCTCTCTCACTCTGTGTGAGAGTGTAGCCCATAGGCCTGGCTCTGTGTGAGAGTGTAGCCCATAGGCCTGGCTCTGTGTGAGAGTGTAGCCCATAGGCCTGGCTCTGTGTGAGAGTGTAGCCCATAGGCCTGGCTCTGTGTGGGAGTGTAGCCCATAGGCCTGGCTCTGTGTGAGAGTGTAGCCCATAGGCCTGGCTCTGTGTGGGAGTGTAGCCCATAGGCCTGGCTCTGTGTGAGAGTGTAGCCCATAGGCCTGGCTCTGTGTGGGAGTGTAGCCCATAGGCCTGGCTCTGTGTGAGAGTGTAGCCCATAGGCCTGGCTCTGTGTGGGAGTGTAGCCCATAGGCCTGGCTCTGTGTGAGAGTGTAGCCCATAGGCCTGGCTCTGTGTGGGAGTGTAGCCCATAGGCCTGGCTCTGTGTGAGAGTGTAGCCCATAGGCCTGGCTCTGTGTGGGAGTGTAGCCCATAGGCCTGACTCTGTGTGAGAGTGTAGCACCTCTGATTCAGAGGGGTTGAGTTAAATGCTGAAGACACATTTCAGTTGAATACATTCAGTTGGACAACTGACTAGGTTGCCCTTCCCCACCAGAACCCAAAATATAATCTTATTTTACTCCAATGTTTATAAACACAAACAAATACTCTATAGCCTCAACGTGGTTAACAACTATAATGTTGATGTCATGGGTGGTCAGTCTTTGCATCCATAGCTCTCTATGAATTTGAGAGTGGGTTTGAGGACCTTTTTACTGATGATTATGTTTTGCTTTTCATGTATTGACGTGTATATTGATGTCTATTATTGATGTGCATAGTGTGTGTTGATGTGTATGCAGGGCTCATCTGTAAAATAGACCTTGTTCTCAGCATGACTTCTTGTCGAAATAAAGGTTGAATCAAAACAAGTACATAATGAGAGGCTGCATGGTGGAACCTCATCCTTTCTCATACACTTTCTGCCAAACTGGTGAAACCGAAGTTTATTCTTTAGATATAGTAACGTATCCTGTGTCTGTTTTTAACGTGGGTTGCTGTTTCATGATGGTGTAATATATATGAAATAGTATAACGTTATATACCGGATAATTATGTCCGAATATTTGAAATTACGTAATGTCATCCTGAAAGAATGATACCGATCTTTGTTCCCCTTTCTGACTTTCAGAGTGACAAAGTCCCAACATTCCACAAGGGGGCAGGCATGCTACATCAAGGAGAATTTATATTTTGATCCTCAGCCAAATCGAATGCTTTTAAAGCGATTACGTGGGGAAAGTAATCAATTCCTAAGCACAGCCTGGGCTACTTTATGTACGCTGGCAGTGTCTTGTAGCCTAGGTCGTGAACAAAACAGTAAATTTGAGAGTTTACCGTGAATTGTCTGCCATTAAATTAATATGGTTGTAAACTATTGCCTTTCAAAGGTATGAAAACACATATTTGGAAACACATATTTGACTAGTTATTGAAGTGCCAGTGAAGTGGATTTATGTTGTAGAACTATAATCAATCAATAGGCAATAATATTTCTCTTCAACGTTGAGTAACAAATCACATTAAGAGGTAAATTCAATCAAAGTTTTTTCAATGTGATTGCCGTCTCCGAAGTGCTACTCATTCAGAGCATTTCCAACATATACAAGCTTTGACAAACTATTGTTGAGAAGACTTGTATAAAAAATATAACAAACTTGTATAGGAAAAATGGGGGTTAGGGTGATGGTCAACTAGATTCTGGGCAAGGCCTCTACAGATTGACATATCATGTCACCTTCTCTCTTCCTTTCTTCCCTTTATGTTAGCTAAATAAATGCATCTATTTACAGCTGGCATACTTTTCCTGTTTCAGGGTAAATTGATGCGGACTAGATAGGCAGATATCAGAGTTTATAACAGTGCTCTGTGCTTCGGCCCAGTGTAGATTTACACTCACATGATTAGCTCACATAAACACTGGAAACCTTAGGACACGGGGGAATGCACAGGATCCCAGGAAACAAACAGGCGAATAGTGAGAGGATCCCGTTGCTGTGACGGTTTAGTTTAGCATCAATTAACCCAAACAACAACCAGAACACTTTCTACAGGAAAATAACTGTGTATTTATAAAAGGGGAAAATACATGGAGAAATGCACCTAAATACATTAAGCTAACATGGAGGTTTCAATCAGAAGAGGTTCAAATAAAGCAGGAAACAATCACTGCTCTCCATCATCCTATACAGTGGTTGAATTGGGGTGGGTGGGGCTAGTGCGTTGAACCAGTAACTCGGATGTTCTACTGCTTGAATGCCAGCTCAAAATTGGTTAATCCACAATACATATCAGGGAGTATTAGTCTACAACTTTATTTTTCAAACACACAGCCCTATAGAACATACAGCCCTATCCCACCATTTCCTCCATACTGCAGTGTTCCTCTCTGATAGCCAGGCCTTCACCACGTAGAGCAGGGCCCTGACGGTTCTCTCAGCTTGGCTCTAAATAGAGATGATCACGTTATCAGAGCGTTGCCAGGAGGTTGTCAGCTTGCGTTGGGCCTGCTGGCCATCCTGAACAGAGCGGCCGGTTGGCGGATGTGTGTTGGTGCCAGCCTCCCAGCACCCGTCCTCCAGGACATCTGCCTGCCCACGCTGCATCTTAATCCCCATCTCTCTCAGCCTCTCCCTCCAGCCCTCAGCCCACTGCTCGCCGGTTTGTATTAATTGCCCTTGCCTCGCTCGCTGTTTGCTTCTGATTACACTCATTAATTTCAATTCCCAGGGAACCCAGCCGCCGATTTACACACACACACACAAACACACACACACACTATGACATCAGTGCCTGGACATTTGGATGCTATTAATTGTTATTAATAGCAGCAATGTTCGCTCCCCGCCTCTCTCTGTCTGAAAGTAGACTGTCAGTGTGAAGGGTGAAGATGAGTACTGACCCTATGACCTTATGTTCCTATGCCCATAGCCCAGCCTCCAGATACCCAGAAGGTGGCTCAGATCTGGACCCATGCTTAATCTTGAGAATGATTCAATATCCTGTATAACTACTGCTGTACACACTTTTCTACTCACACACTGTCAATACTTCCTTAGAAAATAAGGTGCTCTCTAGAACCTAAAGGGGTTCTTCATCTGTCCTCATAAGAACCCTTTTTAGTTCCAGGTAGAACCCCTTTGAGTTCCATGTAAAACCCTTTCCACAGAGGCTTCTACATGGAACCCAAAATAAATCTACCTGTAACCAAAAAGGATTTTACCTGGAACCAAAAAGGGTTATCCTATTGGGACACCTGAAGAACCCTTTTGGAACCATTTTTGAAGAGTGTACTGTCTATAGACACCATTCACATACACATATATTTAGATTCCGGACCCTGGTCCGGAAGCTCATTTCCTGCAATTCTGTAAATTTTCCCATGGGCTTTGTACTGCATATTTGAATACTGTATTCTTGACAGCTGTCTAATATTTTTGCTACTGTACATTGTATTTTAGTTACACTGTTTATACACCACTTATTTATAGGTATACTGGATTTTTGACATAGCTCACTCTTATAAACTCAGCAAAAAAGCTGGACCCTGTCTTTCAAAGATAATTCGTAAAAATTCCAAACAACTTCACAGATCTTCATTGTAAAGGGTTTAAACACTGTTTCCCATGCTTGTTCAATGAACCATAAACAATTAATGAACACGCACCTTTGGAACGGTCGTTAAGACACTAACAGCTTACAGATGGTAGGCAATTAAGGTCACAGTTATGAAAACTTAGGACACTAAAGAAGCCTTTCTACTGACTCTGAAAAACACCAAAAGAAAGATGCCTATCTGCATGAAAGTGCCTCAGGCATGCTGCAAGGAGGCATGAGGACTGCACGTGGCCAGGGCAAAAAAATGCATTGTCCGTACTTTGAGACGCCTAAGACAGCGCTACAGGGAGACAGGACAGCTGATCGTCCTCGCAGTGGCAGATCACATGTAACAACACCTGTACAGGATCGGTACATCTGGACATCACACCTGCGGGACAGGTACAGGATGGCAACAACAACTGCCCGAGTTACACCAGGAATCCCCAATCCCTCCATCAGTGCTCAGATTGTCCGCAGTAGGCTGAGAGAGGCTGGACTGATGGCTTGCAGGCCTGTTGTAAGGCAGGTCATCACCAGACATCACCGGCAACAACATCACCTATGGGCATAAACCCACCGTCGCTGGACCAGACAGTACTAGCAAAAAGTGCTCTTCACTGACGAGTCGCAGTTTTGTCTCACCAGGGGTGATGTTCGGATTTGCGTTTATCGTCGAAGGAATGAGCATTACACCGAGGACTGTACTCTGGAGTGGGATCGATTTGGAGGTGGAGGGTTCGTCATGGTCTGGGGCGGTGTGTCACAGCATCATTGGACTGAGCTTGTTGTCATTGCAGGCAATCTCAACGCTGTGCGTTACAGTGAAGACATCCTCCTCCCTCATGTGCTACCCTTCCTGCAGGCTCATCCTGACATGACCCTCCAGCATGACAATGCCAACAGCCATACTGCTCATTCTGTGCGTGATCTACTGCAAGACAGGAATGTCAGTGTTCTGCCATGGCCAGTGAAGAGCCCGGATCTCAATCCCATTGAGCACGTCTGGGACCTGTTGGATCGGAGGGTGAGGGCTAGGGCCATTCCCCCCAGAAATGTCTGGGAACTTGCAGGTGCCTTGGTAGAAGAGTGGAGTAACATCTCACAGCAAGAACTGGCAAATCTGGTGCAGTCCATGAGATGCACTGCAGTACTTAATGCAGCTGGTGGCCACACCAGATACTGACTGTTACTTTTTGACCCCCCTTTGTTCAAGGACACATTATTCCATTCTGTTAGACGCATGTCTGTGGAACTTGTTTAGTTTATGTCTCAGTTGTTGAATCTTGTAATGTTCATACAAATATTTACACATGTTAAGTTTGCTGAAAATAAACGCTGTTGACAGTGAGAGGACGTATATTTTTTTGCTGAGTTTATGTCTCCTGTTGTACATATAATTCTTAGTATATCTCGTGTAAATTATTCGGTGAATACTGTATATGTATAGATTGCATTTGGATTACTCTTACTCTGCTATTTGGTTGTTAATTGGATTCTTCTTGATTTTTCAAATGTTGTATTATTTTGTACTGTTTAACACTTTATTGCATTGTTAGGAGCTAATAACAGAAACTAATAAAGCTAACAACACCCTGCTACATCTGCTAAACTGTGTACACGACCAATACACTTTGACTTGATTTGGATGTAAAGCCATGAGAAATGTTTTAGCTTTCTCTCTTTCGCTCCCTCTTTCTCCAGCTCTCCTTCTCTCTCTCCTGCTGAGTGGAGGAGAGATTAGGACAAATGGAAAAATTGAAGTTTTAACAAATAACTCAGCTAAAAGTTCTGATGTATAAGTAGGATGGAAGTTCCTGTGAGAGTATGTGGAGGTAGCTACCACTCTTCCACAGCTGCCTTGCTACTTCTACAGCTGTATCGTCAACTGCTGGACTGTTCTACTGAACCTACCAGCGGAAACTCATTCACTGTATTTGGCCTACCAGAGGAGCAGTGAAAGGCTCACCTCCCACCCAGCTGATGCTCCTCTCCCTCTCACTCTGTCACCTCACAGCCTGGGGCTTTCTGTGAAAACCCGTCTGCAGGAGTGATTCATGTTGCGGCTGTACCCTAACAGGCCTCCAGGGGGCATCACCCCAGGGGTCAGTGCTTTCTGCTCAAATCCCTTGCAGCCTGACTGACTTCCTCACACAACACAACTCACGCACTGTAAGCCAATTAGAGAACAGAGCGTGGATGGAAAAATTCAAATGTTCCGTTCTCGATTTCCCAAGAGAAGAGTGATATTTTTTTTAAATATTTTTTTTCAAGGGTTGTTTCGGCATTTCACCTATAGTGACTCAACAAACCGGATGAATACCACAGTGAGTGTATGTGGGACATCTGGGATATCTTAGACATCTGGGACATTTCCTGCTTACCTCAAGACTGTTGGGGTACAACGTATCTCTTCAAGTCTCAGGCAAGGTTACTCACCACTGAACCACCTCTATTATACTTGATTATCTATTCAAGGGTTTTCCTACTGTATCTGTCACTCTCCAGTACCTTTCTAAAAGACCAGATAATGAGCTCAGATTGTCTCAGTTCTGTGGGTAGTAAAAGACAGAGGGCCTTCTGGGGGATGCTGGGGGATGTAGGCAGCTAGAAGGATAAGGATATGTGATCTTGTAGAAGAGCATATTGATTGATAGCTGGCCCCATGGCCGGTTTGTGAGTTATGAGTTGTGTTTCCCCTAGTCTTCTGCTGTGCAATGGTGTTGGAGGCCAGACTGCTGCCCACAGGGCCTGGAAACACCAGTTAGAGAAAGGAGAGGAAATCAATAGCTGCCCTGTTCACTCAGAACCCAGCAGTGCATCTCAGTAGTCTAATAGCCTACGTTTCTCCTCTCCTCTGTCTAGATATCTACATGCTGCTGCTGACATCCAGGAATGTTTTCATTCATCCTCATCATCCTCATCTCCTCCACCAGAAACCTTATTTCCCCAGAGGACCCTACCAAAACAGATCCCCCCCCCCCCCTGCATGCCTCCATGGAGCATTTGCCAGTTGGCACCGCAAGCTGAGAGGAGAACAGCAACCTGGTCTCTGAGCATTTAATATTATTCTGTACGTAAAAGTAGTGATGGCGCCGGAGGGTAGGAATGCCGTCATAACGGCTCTCACCAATCATGCTATTTTTTTCTTCTTTTGAATTGTTCGTAACTTGTTTTGTACATAATGTTTCTGCTACCGTGAACGAAAAGAGCTTCTGGATGAACAAAAAGAGCTTCTGGACATCAGAACTGGGATTATTCACCTCAAATTGAATGAGGACTTTTTCAATGAGTCGGATGTGAGGGATATACCGCAAATACCCGACCAGGCCCCGATCCCTGTGATTCACTGGTGAAGGAAACAGAGATTTCAAGGCAAAAGATCAGGGTGCCTTGCGAGTATCAGGCGATGAGTGGCTAATATGCCTTTGCCTTCCGTTCTGCTAGAAAATAAATGGGATGAACTGAAAGCACGTATATCCTACCAATGGGACATTAAAACTGTAATATCTTATGTTTCCCCGAGTCATGGCTGAACGACAACATTAAGAACATACAGCTGGCGGGTTAAACACTCTATCGGCAAGATAGAACAGCAGCCTCTGGTAAGACACGGGGTGGGGGCCTATGCATTTATGTAAACAACAGCTGGTGCATGATATCAAAGGAAATCTCAAGGTTTTGCTCACCTGAGGTAGAGTATCTCATGATAAGCTTTAGACCACACTATCTACCTAGAGAGTTTTCATCTGATTTTTTGTAGCTGTCTACATTCCACCACAAAGCAAGGTTGACACTAAAACCGCACAAAATGAGCTGTATTCTGCCACAAGCAAACAGGAAAAAGCTCATCCAGAGGCGGTGCTCCTAGTGGCCGGTGACTTTAATGCAGGGAAACTTAAATCAGTTTTGCTGAATTTCTATCAGCGTGCTTAATGTGCAACCAGAGGGGAAAAAAATTGAGATCACCTTTACTCCACACACAGAGACATGTACAAAGCTCTCCCCCGCCCTACATTTGGCAAATCTGACCAGAACTCTATCCTCCTAATTCCTGGTTACAAGCAAAATTTCAAGCAGGAAGCACCAGTGACTCGGTCTATAAAAAAGTGGTCAGATGAAGCAGATGGCAAATCTGACCAGAACTCTATCCTCCTAATTCCTGGTTACAAGCAAAATTTCAAGCAGGAAGCACCAGTGACTCGGTCTATAAAAAAGTGGTCAGATGAAGCAGATGCTAAACTACAGGACTGTTTTGCTATCACAGACTGGAACATGTTCCAGGATTCTTCTGATGGCATTGAGGAGTACACCACATCAGTCACTGGCTTTATTAATAAGTGCATCGAGGACGTCGTCCCCACAGTGACTGTACGTACATACCCCAGCCAGAACATTCCCACTGAGCTAAAGGGTGGAGCTGGCGCTTTCAAGGAGCAGGACTCTAACACGGAAGCTTATAAGAAATCCCTCTATGCCCTCTGACAAACCATCAAACAGGCAAATCATCAATACGAGCTGCCCAGTGGCATGAGCCTACCAGACAAGCTAAATAAGTTCTATGCTCGCTTCGAGGCAAGTAACACTGAAACATGCATGAGAGCATCAGCTGTTCCGGATGTGAGTAAGACCTTTAAACAGGTCAACATTCACAAGGCCGCTGGGCCAGACGGATTACCAGGACGTGTACTCTGAGCATGCGCTGACCAACTGTCGTGTGTTCACTGACATTTTCAACCTCTCCCTGTCTGAGTTTGTAATACCAACACGTTTCAAGCAGACCACCATAGTCCCTGTGCCCAAGAACACTAAGGTAACCTGGTGTAAATGACTACCGACCCATGGCACTCACGTCTGTAGCCATGAAGTGCTTTGAAAGGCTGGTCATGGCTCACATCAACACCATTATCCCAGAAACCCTAGACCCTCTCCAATTTGCATACTACAACAACAGATCCACAGATGATGCAATCTCTATTGCACTCCACACTGCCCTTTCCCACCTGGACAAAAGGAACACCTATGTGAGAATGCTATTAATTGACTACAGCTCAGCGGTCAACACCATAGTGCCCTCATAGCTCATCACTAAGCTAAGGACCCTGGGACTAAACACCTCCCTCTGCACCTGGATCCTGGACTTCCTGACGGACCCCCAGGTAGTAAGGGTAGGTAACAACACCCGCCATGCTGATCCTCATCACAGGGGCCCCTCAGGGGTGCGTGCTCAGTCTCATCCTGTACTCCCTGTTCACTCATGACTGCATGGCCAGTTACAACTCCAACACTATTATTAAGTTTGCTGATGATTCAACAGTGGTAGGCCTGATCACCGACAACGATGAGACAGCCTATAGGGAGGAGGTCAGAGACCTGACCATGTGCTGCAAGGGCAACAACATCTCCCACAACGTGATCAAGACTAAGGAGATGATTGTGGACTACAGGAAAAGGAGCACGCCCTCATTCTCATAGATTGGGCTGTAGTGGAGCAGGTTGATAGCTTCAAGTTCCTCTGCGTCCACATCACCAACAAACTAACATGGTCCAAGCACATCAAGACAGTCGTGAAGAGGGCACAACAAAACCTATTCCCCCTCAAGAGAAAGATTTGGCATGAGTCTTCAGATCCTCAAAAGGTTTTACAGCTGCATCATTGAGAGCATCCTGACGGGTTGCATCACTGCCTGGTATGGCAACTGCTCAGCCTCCAACCACAAGACACTACAGATGGTAGTGTGTACATCACTGGGGTCATCACTTTGAACCCCCCCCCCACACACACACACTTTAACAACCCTACCTGCATGTACATAATTACCTCAATTACCTCATCCGCGTACATTAACACATTGACTAAGTACCGGTACCCCTGTATATAGCCCCGCTATTGTTATTTACTGCTGCTCTTTAATTATTTGGTTTTTCTTATCTTTACTTTTTTAAGGTAAAGGGCTTGTAAGGGCTTGTAAGTAAGAATTTCACTCTAACACGGAACCCAAACCAGCTGCGTGCGTGCGCCATCGTGCGCCATTGTGCATACATTTATTTTGTCCCCCTACTCCAAACGCGATCACGACATGGAGGTTAAAATATCAAAACAATCTCTGAACCAATTACATTAATTTGGGGACAGGTCGAAAGCATTAAACATTGAAGGCAATTTAGCTAGCTAGCCTGCACTTGCTAGCTAATTTGTCCTATTTAGATAGTGTGCTGTAGCTAGCTAATTTGTCCTATTTAGATAGTGTGCTGTAGCTAGCTAATTTGTCCTATTTAGATAGTGTGCTGTAGCTAGCTAATTTGTCCTATTTAGATAGTGTGCTGTAGCTAGCTAATTTGTCCTATTTAGATAGTGTGCTGTAGCTAGCTAATTTGTCCTATTTAGATAGTCTGCTGTATCTAGCTAATTTGTCCTATTTAGATAGTGTGCTGTAGCTAGCTAATTTGTCCTATTTAAATAGTGTGCTGTAGCTAGCTAATTTGTACTATTTAAATAGTGTGCTGTAGCTAGCCTGTAGCTAGCTAATTTGTCCTGGGATATGAACATTGAGTTGTTATTTTGCCTGCAAGGCGACGTGAGCAATGTAGTCAGCCTGTTAGGTCTACACCTGTGGTATTCGGCGCATGTGACAAATACAATTTGATTTGATTTGAAATCCAAGACACTCCATTTAGTATGATATGTTACATTTCTTATGGTATGTATTATTTTGTTGATGTCCATCATCCATTTTTTATGATATGTTATGAATTACAATTTGCAGGATATGTTACAAATTTGCAGAACGTTCAATATGTTATGAATTTGAAAAAGTACAATATATTCCGAATTTGCAAAACGTATGATATGTTACGAATTCCAATTAGGTGTGTCTATAGTTAGCTAGGTGGCTAACTCTAATGTTAGTTAGCTGGCTAACACTTGCTAGACTAAGGGTTAGGGGTTAAGGTTAGGGTTAAGATTAGGAGTTAGGTTAAAGGCTTAAGGCTAGGATTATGCTATGGGAAGGGTTAGCTAACATACTAAGCAGTAAGCTAAAAAGTAGTGAGTAGTTGAAAAGTTGCTAGTTAGCTAAAATTGTCCTTAATGAGATTCGAACACACAGCCTTTGGGTTGCTAGAATTTGAGTGTCCCGGATTTCTGTTTACTATATTACATCTATGATACCAGGCTGAGCAGAGAGGAACAGAGCTGTAAGCAGCAGAGCTTTGTGAGCAGATCTATTCCTCTAGCTCGCGTCTCTCTCTCTCTCTCTCTCTCTCTCTCTCTCTCTCTCACACACACACACACACACACACACACACACACACACACACACACACACACACACACACACACACACACACACACACACACACACACACACACACACACACACAACCCTTGTTGTGTTCTCTAGGAGAGAAACATATAACTCAGCCGGGTCCTGGTGGAGTTGGACTCATGATTAGGTTGTCTCTGTTCAGTAACTCTGTTACTGTAATGGAGAGGTATTTGTGATGAACAGACACGTGGCCATCTGAGACACAGCGAGCTGTGTGTGTATGTGTTTGTGTGTAGAAGCAGTGAGACACAGAGAGCTTTGTGGGTGTATGCAGCAGTAGTAAGCACTTCTGGCCTAAACTAGGTGTGCTGACAACAGTGTTCCAGCTAGCAGAGAGAAAATAGCGGATTTCTCAGATGATACCTCTTCAATACAAATGTAGGACATCAATAATTCACCTGTGTGTCTTTGTGGTGCAGTGGCTCACTATGAGGGAAGAGGCAGGGTTTGGCTCTGTGTTAGCCTCTTTAAACTCATCCTTTATCTTTATTCACAACATCACTCCTGCCCTTTGGATGCTGAGAGGAAAATACACACCAGGGTCTGTAGGAGCATCCAGTGTAAGCCCCAAACAAGGAAACACTGATGAATGTTAGTTGTGAGTTTGAACTGTGAATGTGCTGCTCTGGCTCTTTTAAAATACTTCCCAGCCAGCACTCAGCTCTGCTTGTACTCTGTTTTTGAAAAACAGACACATTCTGTGTTATGGTGTGTGCATGTAAACAATAATCATCCATTAATTGAAACCAGACATGATGTACCATACTGTCAATTGAGTCTGTTGCAGTATAGCAGGGCAGCGTTTAAGTAATACGCTATAACCTTGCTATAGGAGTTGAGAGGAATTTCTTTGTCATTATTTGGGTCTGAGTGACAAACAGAATCAGAATCAATCTCACAGTTTGTCATCCGAGTCCATTGTGTCCGGGTTAGGACAAAGAGAAGTGCCAATTTGTCTACAGTTCAGAAGAGAAGAGAGAGGGAGTGGAGGAGGAGCGGAGGAAAGGGGAACAGAGGGAGTGAGAATTCTCCCTCCCCCCTGAATGCCCAGCAGCTACCCCCTTCCTGCTAAATTACAGGAAATTGCAACTTTGCTGCTGTTCTCCTGAATTAATTCTGTGTATTCAGGAGGAGATCTGAGTGAGAGCAGCACACATGTTGGCCTAGCCTCTGTAGACTAGATGATAATGCACATCTAATGGGGAGCGAAATGAGAGTAGATTTCATTGGAGGAAAACACAGCGGTAATGACAGAGATGATGACTGTGATAATATCAGTAACAATTGGATTTTAAATATTTTGTTTGCTTCCTCTTAGTTGAGTTGACTCACTTAATCCAATTGCTGTGTTTTTTCCAAACATTGTGGTTGTAATGGAAACCATGTTACCTGCAGTAGTGGGTGGACAGCTGTACCGGGCCCAGTCTAACTTGAGATGCACATTTCCCGCAAATCTCCCATTCACATCAATGCATGGTCAACATATTAGTGGAATATACTCTATCAAAGTTATGGATATGTCATTGGCTCACAATGCTTTCTAGATCTGTGATAAAACTTGGATTGCGTGGCTTTTTCCAAAGGGAGGGTCATCCATCTTAATTTTCTCTCTGTCCATTACTTTACACCATAACAGCAAGTCAAACAGCTTGCAGTGTTTGGATAACTCACTGAGCTGGCCTAATCACAGAAAACTGTCTGGAATGACGTCCATCAATCAAATACGATTACTAGAGTATCAGGTTCCCTCTTGCTCTCTCTCTCTCTCTCTCTCTCTCTCTCTCTCTCTCTCTCTCTCTCTCAGGTTCCCTCTTGCTCTCTCTCTCTCAGGATCTCTCTCTCTCTCTCTCCCTCTCTCTCAGGACCCCCCCCCCCCCTCTCTCTCTCTCAGGTTCCCTCTTGCTGTCTCTCTCTCTCTTCCTCATCTTGCAGGAATTACAGTAGTTGCACAAAAGCGAAGTTAAGTAGACTGCTATTTTAAATTACATCAATAACCCTGCATTACAATAAGCCCAGAAAAATGTTTGTTTTGTCATTCAGTAGACAGTCATATCCAGAGCAATGAGGTTAAGTGCATTGCTCAAGGGCACATTGACAGATTTTTCACCTAGTTGGCCCAGGGATTCAAACAGTGACCTTTCACACTGCCCTTTGTCAATCTGATTTTCACACTGCCCTTTTGTCAACTTGAAAGATACTCGTACCTGGAAGATACCAGAGGCAGGTAAGTAAGTCATATGATTAGGCTTTTTTTTTAAAAACATGAATAGTTTCACAGAATAGAATGGATTTTGAATTATCTTCACGTTTAGATTATTTATTCAACATAGAAATGCAGAGCATAAAAGTTTTATCACTGGGAAAATCATTAAATAAAAATAAATACCACCCCTCTCCAAGTATAGAGCAGCACATTCTCTGTGGAACACACCGGGTACACGCAGCTTTCCACTTGGCAAGAAACTCAAACAATAAAAACAAGATGCAAGTTAATGCCAATGTAAGACAATGTGAACAAATGTATTTTACAGTTGTACATATCAAGAGTTGATCAGACTCTTCCAACGATTTCAATTTAAACAGGTTCTCCGGCACAAAATGCGTATCAGCCAATTACAATGGTTGATTTCCTTCCACTTAACAGAACACTAAATTGTAGCTCTTCCCATCAGATAACAAGGCACACGTTAGCCCTACGCTAACCTCAGCAGGTGGCACTGATTATATCCTGGCACAAGTTCTGCATCATCCAATTCAAATTGTAGACGTGGTTGGACGTGTTCCAACACTTGTTCATGGAAGAGTCCTTAGTCCAACAGCACGTTCTGATCATCAAAGCAACTATCATGTGTTTTGACATTTGACTGACTGGACAAATTGCTCTCTGTGCAAAGCAGTTGAGTAAAGCACTTAGCTATAAATACTTTAAAGTACTACATAAGTTGTTTATTTGGGTATCTATACTTTACTTGACTATTTACATTTCTGACAACTTTTAATTTTACTCCACTATATTCCAAATGAAAATAATGTGTTTTTTACTCCATACATTTTCCCTGAAAAAAAGAAGAAGTATTAGTTACAATTTGAATGCTTGTTAGGACAGGAAAATGGTCTAATTCACACACTTATCAACATAACATCCCTGGTCATCCCTGCTGCCTCTGATCTGGTGGACTCACTAAACACAAATGCTTCGTTTGTAAATGATGTCTGGGTGCTAGAGTGTGCCCCTGTCTATCCATAACTTTAAAAAGCAAGAAACTCCTGCCGTCTGGTTTGCTTAATATAAGGAATTTGAAATGATTTATACTTTTACTTTTGATACTTAAGTATATTTTAGTTATTACATTTACATTTAAAACCAAAAACTTTGACTTTTACTTTAACATTATTTTACCGGGTGACTAACTTTTACGGGTACTTTTTCCACCACTGTTGCAAAGTGCCTAGTCCACGTAGTGTCACCGATTGTGTCAGGGGTTCTTACATGAGACCCCCCCCCTTTTTTTTGAAAGGTAGATTTGCATGTATTGTGTTACAAAAACTTGGTGGTTTACCCAATATATTACTGGGAGCTTGTATATAGAGTGTGCTACTCTCTTTATTTATTTTCTACCCTACTGTTTACTGGCCTTTGGTCAGCATCTCTACTAACCTCTTTTGGTGTGCGTCAGCTCATGCTTTTTATTAGTGTGTTGAAAAGGGACACCTACAGACAACAGCTTGAAAATTAAGATTATGAATGAATTTAATAACGAGCTACCTCTTTCTTCAGCCTTGCACACCACACACTGCTACTGCTTAGTAATCACAGGCTCTATGACATGAACATGTACAGCTAAATGCTGTCCTACAATGTTTTACATTTGACAATCATCTGCTTTGTCACATATTATTTAATTCGAGGAGGATCAGCATTACAAAGTGTACAATAGGATTGTAGTTATCATCCTACAGAAGGCAGTATTGTGTACAATAGGATTGTAGTTATCATCCTACAGAAGGCAGTATTGTGTACAATAGGATTGTAGTTATCATCCTACAGAAGGCAGTATTGCAATTATTTGAAATGAGTTTATCGCGAGTCCACAGGACTCCAATCGACATTCCCACTTGGCACAAACTGGTTGAATCAACACATTTGTCAATGTGTTTTGATGTGGAATCTACATGGAAATACAGTGCCTTCGGAAAATATTCAGACCCCTTGAATTTTTCCACATTTTATCACATTACCGCCTTATTGCATAATGGATTTAAAAAAAAATCCTCAGCAATCTACACACAATACCCCACAATGACCAAACGAAAACAGGTACAGTACATAGAATTTTTGGCAAATGTATTAAAAATAAAAACAGAAATACTTTATTTACATAAGAATTCAGACTCTTTGTTATGAGACTCGAAATTGAGCTCAGGTGCATCCTGTTTCCATTGATCATCCTTGAGATGTTTCTACAACTTGACTGGAGTCCACCTGTGGTAAATATAATTGATTGGATATGATTTGGAAAGGCACACACCTGTCTATAAGGTCCCACAGTTGACAGTGCATATCAGAGCAAAACCAAGACATGAGGTCAAAGGAATTGTCCATAGAGCTCAGAGACAGGATTGTGTCGAGGCACAGATCTCAGGAAAGGTACCAAAAAAATCTGCAACATTTGAAGGTTCCCAAGGACGCAATGGCTAAGACCTCCTAGAGCTGGCCACCCGGCCAAACTGAGCAATCGTGGGAGAAGGGCCTTGGTCAGGAAGGTGACCAAGAACCCGATGGTCCCTCTGACAGACCTCTAGAGTTCCTCCGTGGAGATGGGAGGACCTTCCAGAAGGACAACCATCTCTGCAGCACTCCACCAATCAGGCCTTTATGGTAGAGTGTCCAGATGGAAGCCACACCTCAGTAAAAGGCACATGACAGCCCGCTTGGAGTTTGCCAAAAGGCACCTAAAGACTCTCAGACCGTGAGAAACAAGAGTCTCTGGTCTGATGAAACCAAGAACTCTTTGGCCTGAAAGCCAAGCATCACGTCTGGAGGAAACCTGGCACCATCCCCACGGTGAAGCATGGTGGTGACCACATCATGTTGTGGGGATGTTTTTCAGCGGCAGGGACTGGGAGACTAGTCAGGATTGAGTCAAAGATGAATGGAGCACAGTACAGACAGATCCTTGATGAAAACCTGCCCCAGAGCGCTCAGGACCTCAGACTGGGGCGAAGGTTCACCTTCCAACAGGACAACGACCCTAAGCACTCAGCCAAGACAACGCAGGAGTGGCTTCGGGACAAGTCTCTGAATGTCCTTGAGTGGCCCAGCCAGAGCCCGGACTTGAACCCGATCTACCATCTCTAGAGAGACTTGAAAATAGCTGTGCAGCAATGCTCCCCATCCAACTTAACAGAGCTTGAGAGGATCTGCAGAGAATCATGGGAGAAACTCCCCAAATACAGGTGTGCCAAGCTTGTAGCGTCATATCCAAGAAGACTCTAGGCTGTATTTGCCGTCAAAGGTGCTTCAGCAAAGTATTGAGTAAAGGGTCTGAATACTTATGTAAATGAGATATTTCAGTTCTTTATTTTTAAGAAATTAGCAACATTTTCTAAAAACCTGTTTTTCTTTGGCATTATGTGGTATTGTGTGTAGATTAATGGTGGAAAACAATAATTTAATACATTTTACAATAAGGCTGTAACGTAACAAACTTTACTTTACTTTGAAAACAGTTATCAAATGTTGTTTTGAGGTTGGAATTTCAACCACAGGATTGTGTCATCATTGTAACACATTTTCATCTAGACAAACCTTGCTTAAAATATGTTGAATTTGAACCTTTGAAACAATGTCAGATCTTCAACGTTATGCCCACTATCAGAAAAAAACAATAGGCTAGGCAGCACCTCCTACTGAGGAGTTGATCTATCGACAGCTGTTCATTTGGTATCCCATCCAGAGTTTTAATCAAGCCCTACTTATCTTTGACATGTGTCGCTGACTACTACTAATGTGCTATCGTGAGAATGACTAGTGTGAGATCTCTTAATAACTAAATATATAAGAGAAAAGGAGAAAAAACGAGAATGGACTTTATCTACATGTGTATTTATCGTACTGTTTTTACCAAACAAATGTCAATTATTTATATTTAGTAACTGCAAATGATATATGACCATACTTTTTAAGTCATATCATCAATTATTCTACAGTATTTAGACCTATATAGCATTTTCAAAGTCATTAACAGCTTTTGTTTCAACTCAACCCAGGAGTCAACTAAAAATAGACAATACATATAGGCCTAGGGCTTTGATTGATATCAAATTTAATCTTCAAGTTAATCATTAATACGTTGGATTCACGTCTCCTATTCTTTAACTTCAATTTTTGGTTGAGATGGAGACAAGAATCCAACATATTAATTTTTAATTTGTAGACCAAATAGATATTGAATTGTGTTTGGTTGTCAACGCAAGCTTTAATTAACTTTTATTCTTGGTTGAGATGGAGACGTGTATCCAACATATCAATTATTCATTGTCGATAAACTGGAATTAAGTCAGTGGCACAAAAGATATCTCCTTCAAATGTTGATATTTGGTTCGGTTAACAACCAAGCACAATTAAATGTCACTTTTGTAATACAGTGAACCAATGAACAGTATTTATTCAACATTAAAATGAGTAGCACATTCATGGACACATTTTGAGGTCAGCCTACAGTAACTAACAAAACTATAAATGTCTTCTTATGTAATAATAGAAAGCATGCATATTCAAGATAACATTCACAGGACACAGGTCAGTGGAGATCTTCACAATTGCTGTAATAATCTGTGCAGAATCTCGTACGGCATTGATCACTTGCACTATGTACTTATAATGTAACCTCAACTGTAATCCAGGTCCTTTCTTTATTCTATTGGATGAAGAACAGTGAAACACATTACATTTAAATACAATTGTATATATACTATCATTCAGAAGTTTGGGGTCACTTAGAAATGTCCATGTTTTTGAAAGAAAAGCACATTTTCTGTCCATTAAAATAACATCAAATTGATCAGAAATACAGTGTAGACATTGTTAATGTTGCAAATGCCTATTGTAGCTGGAAACGGCAGATTTTTTTATGGAATATCTACATAGGCGTACAGGGGCCCATTATCAGCAACCATCACTCCTGTGTTTCAATGGCACGTTGTGTTAGCATTAGAAAACCCTTTGCAATTATGTTATCATAGCTGAAAACTGTTGTCCTAGTTAAATAAGCAATAAACTGTCCTTAGACTAGTTGAGTATCTGGAGCATCAGTATTTGTGGGTTCGATTACATCCTCAAAATGGCCAGAATAAAATACCTTTCTTCTGAAACTCGTCAGTATATTCTTGTTCTGAGAAATGAAGGCTATTCCATGCGAGAAATTGTCAAGAAACTGAAGATCTCGTTCAACGCTGTCTACTACTCCCTTCACAGAACAGCGCAAACTGGCTCTAACCAGAATAGAAAGAGGAGTGGGACAACTAAGCAAGAGAACAAGTACATTACAGTGTCTAGTTTGAGAAACAGACGCCTCACAAGTCCTCAACTGGCAGCTTCATTAAATTGTACCCGCAAAACACCAGTCTCAACGCCAACAGTGAAGAGGCGACTCCGGGATGCTGACCTTCTAGGCAGAGTTCCTCTGTCCAGTGTCTGTGTTCTTTTGCCCATCTTAACCTTGTATTTTTATTGGCCAGTCTGAGATATGGCTTTTTCTTTGCAACTCCCTTTTTTCCCTCTTTGGGTTACAGCACACACACACAGACACACCACACACACACATGAACTTTAACCAAACAAACAGAACAATGCTGCATGGTGCTAGCTGGCCTCTAGCACGGTTACCAGTAATTAGAACATTGAAATGTGTAGGCTAAATGTCATGTAAAATGTATAGTTAGTGGAGTAGCACTACAGTATGTACTTTTCCTTACCTCTCTCCCTCCATCCCTTCACAGGTTCTAATCAGTTAATGGAATGTATTTTTGTTGTTCTAGCCAGAAAATAATCGAGAGGGAACATTGAGCTACATTTAACAGGAGTCAGAAACCACCAAGAAAGAACTGAGAAGTTAGTGGAGGTGAGACACGTTATGAGGCAGACTGTACCAGCAGAGAGAGTCAAGGTGAGTTTGGCTGTAGTGATTGAGTGAAAGGCTCTCCCGACCAAGATTGTTGTGAAATGGCTGCTATATAAATGCACCCTGGCGTGCCAGGCAGACAGTATTATTTGTTGAGTCTTTAAATCAGATGGTGATATAAAGTCAACTGTCCTTGGAGGTGCTGTAAATCCCAGGACATTAACAAAGCGAGGGGTAATCAAAACGGACGTCAACATCAAGGACAGTGATTTACATTTTATACAGCGCCTGCAATTTAGAGGTATTGATGGCATTTAATTTAGCACTAGAGGTATTTAATAAAGCCGCTGTCAGGTGTCTGTTGTTTTCTGAGTGCTGGTTAAGAGAGTGGAGAGAGAGATGGCAGAGAGAGGAATGGATAAAGGTCAAAAAGCAGGGATGCACTTTATTAACACCAATCAGGATGTCTACTCTTTCACAAGTCTTATAAAAAGACCGACTAGACAGCCCATTGAAGCAATGAGTATAGGCTTGTCTCCATTGGCTATGTTTCAGCCAGGCTGTGGCTTGGCTGGCAGACAGCGAACGTCTCCATGGTAAGGGCAAAGGGCACACAGGGCTCTGGTCAGAAGTAGTGCACTATATAGGGAATAGGGTACCGTTACAGACACAGCCTATGTTTTATTAATCTACACACTCCCCAAAACTAGGCCAGTTACGTACGGCCCTCTCCACTCTGCCTGTGGATTGTATTAATGTCTTTTTGTGCTGGCTACAAAGGCACAGAAATTGGGTTCCTCCGAGCGATTTAGAAGAGGAGAAATTAAAATTTTCCTTGGTTTGCCTTCGGGACAAAGCACCATGAACTGGGCAATGGGTACACATTGTATAACGCTGAGAATATGCTCATATGAATATTAGACAGTGCAATAAGTGCTGCGCTGTGCTAGAAATATGACAATGCCCTTCCATTTTCCATTCCTAATAATGAGCATGTGTGTGGTATATGAGCTTGGCAGGGTTGTGTAGCACCACATCTTCTCATTGCACAGCATAGCACAAGGCTCTAGATGCTTGACCACACAGGGTGACATTGGTACCAATCAGGGGTCCTGCCATCTGTGTGTATGTGTGTGTGTGTGTGTGGTGTGTCTGTGTGTGTGCTGTACCCCAACGAGGGAAAAAAGAGGCACACATGTGAACCTTGAATCAGAATGAGAGAGAGATGTAGAGAGAGATAGAGAAAGGTGGAGGGAGGGAGAGAAAGAGAAAGAGAGAGCTAGAGAGAGCGAGAGGGAGAGATGGAGGGAGAGAGAGAGAGCAAGTGAGAGAGATGGAGAGAGAGTCAGGCCCCCTGGGTGAAGGGGATCTGTTCCCAAGCTGGCAGACAGTCACACAGACCCTGGCTACTGCTTTAATTAACACACTAATGATACTCTCTCTAACGAAAAGCAACTTATCATCCCACTTAATCACTGAGAGTCTAGTTTAGTTAACAGGGCCTGGATTGTAACCATCTGCTCCTTAAAAACACATTCTCATCATCCCTCCCGTAATACTAGTAGTGTAGAATACGGTGGTGTTTTAAGAGAGCCCCACTGGAAGCTGGTGATTGTATTGGACATCAATGGGACATCTGCAGTTAGGCGTTACGATATGCAGCAGAGGAGCACAACTTTGGAGCACTTGACTCTTTAACAAACAGCTCAATTCAGGCTCTTGACTATGTATTATTTTATTGCTAGAATAACACAAACAACTACAGCCTCTTGTGAGATATTAGCCGAGTCACAGTGGGTTCAGTCAGGGATAGATATTGTTGTGGTGCCAGGCTCTCTGAGCCTATAGATGGGATAAAGATGTAGCTGACAGACACATTTTCTATGACAACTACTGTTATTCTACTGGAGAGTTAGATGATTAGAACCACTATTAATGGTTGTATGGTATAAGTGCTGCCACAGCAGCATGGGGTATAGACCACAGTGATGACAGGTGACTGGGTCTGTAACACCCTGATCTGTTTTGATCTCTGATCAAAGGAAGAGAGAGGAAGGTAAGAGGCAGAGAGAGAAGGATAGAGGGAAAGAGACAGAGGTAGAGAGAGGAGATGTGGATGAGAAGGAAGGTGAGGTGAGAGGGAGATTAAAGCTGCCTCTTCAAGACAGCAATGTGTTTCTCCCGCTATGGACTGACCTCCTGACTGATAATCTGCTGCTATTGAATAGAAGCTGGGGTTGTGTGTGTGTGTGTGTGTGTGTGTGTGTGTGTGTGTGTGTGTGTGTGTGTGTGTGTGTGTGTGTGTGTGTGTGTGTGTGTGTGTGTGTGTGTGTGTGTGTGTGTGTGTGTGTGTGTGTGTGTGTGTGTGTGTGTGTGTGGAGCAATGATGGAGAGCATTCAGTAGATAAACACCACACAAACACCATCCCATTTCCATCCCCTGTCCATCAGCAGTAGCAGCAGTTAGCCTGACAGCAGTTAGCCTGACAGCAGTTAGCCTGACAGCCTCTCAGCCTGGTTAATTGGGGTGATAGATACACTTGACATGCATCTAAGTGCTGCTGAGAAGATTAACACATCGTTTTCTTCCCTCCTGCATCCCTCATATTAGAGGAGGTCACAATCCCAGGTCTTTTTAATACGCCTATGCAATTAATAAGGCCCTAATTCTGCCCCATATCTCTGCTTGTTTAAAGTTCCCTTTCAAGAGCCTGATAAACCCCCCTCCATCTCCCTCTGCTGTTTGCTGCAAATTAGACTAATCTCCTTCAAGTTCACCCTCCGGCGCTACACTTTCTCCTCTCTTCTTTTCTTCCTATCCTCTCACCCAGTTGAAAGTGAACACTGGCTGACACCAGCAGTAAGGTTAATGTGTCCAGTGTTTTACAAAGCCTCCTCTAGGGATGGTTCATCACCACAGTAACACCTACCTGATATCTCTTATCATCTACCTCTGTATTGAGGGCTTTCTTTAATCAATTAATGAATGGTCTTACACACAGTATGTTTCAATTAGGCCTGCTTTCACTGGTGGCCCTCATCGCAGGTCAGTGTTTTAAAGTATGTATGTAGTCGTTGGAGTAACTGGCACTCTTTTCCCTGTAGGCTCTGTGACTGCCTCTTATACTGCTTTTCCCTGTAGGCTCTGTGACTGCCTCTTATACTGCTTTTCCCTGTAGGCTCTGTGACTGCCTCTTATACTGCTTTTCCCTGTAGGCTCTGTGACTGCCTCTTATACTGCTTTTCCCTGTAGGCTCTGTGACTGCCTCTTATACTGCTTTTCCCTGTAGGCTCTGTGACTGCCTCTTATACTGCTTTTCCCTGTAGGCTCTATGACTGCCTCTTATACTGCTTTTCCCTGTAGGCTCTGTGACTGCCTCTTATACTGCTTTTCCCTGTAGGCTCTGTGACTGCCTCTTATACTGCTCTTCCCTGTAGGCTCTGTGACTGCCTCTTATACTGCTTTTCCCTGTAGGCTCTGTGACTGCCTCTTATACTGCTTTCCCTGTAGGCTCTGTGACTGTTTCTTATACAGCTTTTCCCTGTAGGCTCTGTGACTGCCTCTTATACTGCTTTTCCCTGTAGGCTCTGTGACTGCCTCTTATACTGCTTTTCCCTGTAGGCTCTGTGACTGCCTCTTATACTGCTTTCCCTGTAGGCTCTGTGACTGCCTCTTATACTGCTTTTCCCTGTAGGCTCTGTGACTGCCTCTTATACTGCTTTTCCCTGTAGGCTCTGTGACTGCCTCTTATACTGCTTTTCCCTGTAGGCTCTGTGACTGCCTCTTATACTGCTTTTCCCTGTAGGCTCTGTGACTGCCTCTTATACTGCTTTTCCCTGTAGGCTCTGTGACTGCCTCTTATACTGCTTTTCCCTGTAGGCTCTGTGACTGCCTCTTATACTGCTTTCCCTGTAGGCTCTGTGACTGCCTCTTATACTGCTTTCCCTGTAGGCTCTGTGACTGCCTCTTATACTGCTTTTCCCTGTAGGCTCTGTGACTGCCTCTTATACTGCTTTTCCCTGTAGGCTCTGTGACTGCCTCTTATACTGCTTTTCCCTGTAGGCTCTGTGACTGCCTCTTATACTGCTTTTCCCTGTAGGCTCTGTGACTGCCTCTTATACTGCTTTTCCCTGTAGGCTCTGTGACTGCCTCTTATACTGCTTTTCCCTGTAGGCTCTGTGACTGCCTCTTATACTGCTTTCCCTGTAGGCTCTGTGACTGCCTCTTATACTGCTTTTCCCTGTAGGCTCTGTGACTGCCTCTTATACTGCTTTTCCCTGTAGGCTCTGTGACTGCCTCTTATACTGCTTTTCCCTGTAGGCTCTGTGACTGCCTCTTATACTGCTTTTCCCTGTAGGCTCTGTGACTGCCTCTTATACTGCTTTTCCCTGTAGGCTCTGTGACTGCCTCTTATACTGCTTTTCCCTGTAGGCTCTGTGACTGCCTCTTATACTGCTTTTCCCTGTAGGCTCTGTGACTGCCTCTTATACTGCTTTTCCCTGTAGGCTCTGTGACTGCCTCTTATACTGCTTTTCCCTGTAGGCTCTGTGACTGCCTCTTATACTGCTTTTCCCTGTAGGCTCTGTGACTGCCTCTTATACTGCTTTCCCTCTAGGCTCTGTGACTGCCTCTTATACTGCTTTTCCCTGTAGGCTCTGTGACTGCCTCTTATAATGCTTTTCCCTGTAGACTCTGTGACTGCCTCTTATATTGCTTTTCCCTGTAGGCTCTGTGACTGCCTCTTATATTGCTTTTCCCTGTAGGCTCTGACACTGCCTCTTATATTGCTGCTAGACTGTATCTCCTCTGGCCTTTCCTTGACACTATAAAATATCTATTTTTTATCGTGCTTAAGATTTTCATGTTTATTTGTTTTCATGATTTATTCAAGTTTGACATGCTTTTGGGAGTTACTGAGACCCATTTTCTCTATGAGGGATGTCTAATATTGTGTTGTGTTCAGTAGTGTAGGCCTACCAACAGAAATCCTGTCGTTGTTTGTTATATGTACATTCCTCTGCATCACCACAGCACTGTCCCGGCTGGCTCCTATTATGCCTCATAACATCCATTTGACTCTGTGGTCACAGATGGTCTGATCTCCCTTTCCTCCTCTTTAACTGGGCTGTTAGTGATGGGATCCAGAGATGAGAGGAGCAGACAGTGCAGTAGGATAAACGGTAAACAGTACATGTTCAACAGTAGCGGTTCAGCTGAGTTGAGTTGTTCCCTCGAGAGAGAGAACTACAGTGTTATCAGATGGAAATCAGAGCAGAGGGATAATTCACTTATCACATCTGCTGGATTAGGAAGCAGGACGCAGCCGGCTGATTGGCTGATAGGCTGATAGGTATCTGTGGGCTGCTGGGATCCGGAGTTCTCTGGGTTTACTAAAGGCCACCGGGGCGTAGATACTCTGATTCTCTCCCCTTCTCTCTGAAGTCATTCCCTCCCACTTAAGAATTTAAGAGCATTGGATTGGTAGATGGAGAATATGAATCAAGTGCTTTTAAATCCGTGAGGGGGAGTGAACTAGTGTATACTTCATAGAGAAGGAGGCAGAACAATTGAGCTTTGGTGACACCGTCACAGAGACTCTGAGGAGTAAACAGAGTGACTATCAAATGAAGAGCAGGTCTGTTTCACAAAACAGATAAAGAAACACCTCGCGGCACAACGTCTCTCCCCTATTTGACCTAGATATTTTGTGTCTATGTAATGATATGTAGGCTGTGTGTACCGTTTTTAAATGTATGTAGTGTTGTCCTTGAGCTGTTCTTGTCTTTTAATGTTCTGCAATATGTCATGTTTCATGTTTTGTGCGGAGCCCAGGAAGAGTTGCTGCTTCTATCCTAATAAAATACCAAATACCGCAAGACCGGCCATCTTCTATGTCTGTCCTGTTTTCATAACACTCAATTATTCAGTATTTTTCTCAGTGAATTTCAAACTCTTACCAATGTGTAAAAATGTAAAGTTCCCATCAAGTGAAGGAATTCTAAAAATACTGAATATTTATCCAAACTATCCTCAGTGAATTAAAATGAGTTTATATAATTGTTGTCCTGCCCTGAAAATGTACATAGTAGATATCTCCCAATCAATGCCTTTTATTGTAGAGAAAATGAGAGAATGGTTTCTGTCCACCATGTCCAAAAAGTGTAATTAAAACAGTCATCATCATCATCAACCCAGACAGGTTACCATTATCAGACACTCTTTCCTCTCAGAAAGAGATGTAGGCTAATTATCTCTCTCTCCCACCTGCTGTCCTGATGAGCCTCTTGTTCTCTATATCCTCCCCTTCTCTCTCAATCCTCCCTCCCTCTCTCCCCTTCTCTCTCACTCACTCACTCCTTTCCTCCCGCTCCTCCCGCTCTGATCACCTCAATCATTAACTCACACCTATCTGTGTCTGCACACCGAACACACACACACACACACACACACACAAACAATGCAAACACACACTCAGATCTGTTAGGATGAATGACAAGACCACTGTTGGTAAAGCAAAGTGAGACAGATAATGGCATCATCATCAGCAATAACAAAAAACAGTAATAAAAATAGTTATTAAAGAAAAAATAATAGTAATAAAAATTATGTGAAAATCTACAAATAATTTAGCTTGATAAGTAATCAAAATAAAGATATAGTGTAACTTGGTGAAATAAAACATTTATTTTCACTTAATTTTAACATTGTGTCATGAATCACATGTACGTACAACTTAACACGTTTTCCAATTTCAAAATGACTATAGTAAGTGCCTATTAGAGTGGTAATCAGCAGTAGAAACAATAACCAAGCTGTTGCCCCACCCCTGATTGGGTAATAAGCTGAGAGATGGGGCTGGAGAAATTGAACCATTCTCAAAGTCATAGACAGAGCTATGGATGCAAGGACTGATCATCCATGATATCTTGCTGCGGGTGATTCTCTGATCCACCTCTACGCAGAAGACACCATTCTGTATACATCTGGCCCTTCTTTGGACACTGTGCTAATAAACCTCCAAACGAGCTTCAATGCCATACAACACTCCTTGCGTGGCCTCCAACTGCTCTTAAACGCTAGTAAAACTAAATGCATGCTTTTCAAAGGATCGCTGCCCGCACCCGCCCGCCCGACTAGCACCATTACTCTGGACGGTTCTGACTTAGAATATGTGGGCACCTACAAATACCTAGGTGTCTGGCTAGACTGTAAACTCTCCTTCCAGACTCATATTAAACAACTCCAATCCAAAATTAAATCTAGAATTGGCTCCCTATTTCTCAACAAAGCCTCCTTTACTCATGCTGCCAAACATACATATAAAACTGACTATCCCACCGGTCCTCGACTTCGGCAATGTCATTTACAAAATAGCCTCCAACACTCTACTCAGCAAATTGGATGCAGTCTATCAGAGTGTCATCCGTTTTGTCACCAAATCCCCATATACCACCCATCACTGCGACCTGTATGCTCTCGTTGGCTGGCCCTCGCTACATATTCGTCGCCAGACCCCTGGCTCCAGGTCATCTATAAGTCTATGCTAGGTAAAGCTCCGCCTTATCTCAGCTCACTGGTCACCATAACAACACCTACCCGTAGCACGCGCTCCAGCAGGTATATCTCACTGGTCATCCCCAAAGCCAACACCTAATTTGGCCGCCTTTCCTTCCAGTTCTCTGCTGCCAATGACTGGAACGAATTGCAAAAATCGCTGAAGTTGGAGACTTATATCTCGCTCACTAACTTTAAACATCAGCTACCTGAGCAGCTTACTGATCACTGCAGCTGTACACAGCCCATCTGTAAATAGTGCATCCAATCTACCTACCTCATCCCCATATTGCTTTTATTTACTTTTTTGCTCTTTTGCACACCAGTATTTCTACTTGCACATCATCATCTGCACATCTATCACTCCAGTGTTAATTTGCTAAATTGTAATTACTTCGCTACTATGGCCTATTTATTGCCTTACCTCCTTACTCCATTTGCACACACTGTACACAGACTTTTTCTTTTGTGATATTGACTGTACATTTGTGTAACTCTGTGTTGTTGTTTGTGTCACACTGCTTTGCTCTATCTTGTCCAGGTCGCAGTTGTAAATGAGAACTTGTTCTCAACTGGCCTACCTGGTGAAATAAAGGTGAAATAAAATAAATAAATATATACAGTATATATAGTTTTAACCATGTTTTGATGCTAAATAGTGTTTGTTAAAATGTTCTTTGTTTACAAACATTGGAGTGTCTCCTGACCCCTCCTGTCTCAGCCTCCAGTATTTATGCTGCAGTAGTTTATGTGTCGGGGGGCTAGGGTCAGTTTGTTATATCTGGAGTACTTCTCCTGTCCTATCCGGTGTCCTGTGTGAATTTAAGTATGCCCTCTCTAATTCTCTCTTTCTCTCTTTCTTTCTCTCTCTCGGAGGACCTGAGCCCTAGTACCATGCCTCAGGACTACCTGACATGATGACTCCTTGCTGTCCCCAGTCCACCTGGCCGTGCTGCTGCTCCAGTTTCAGCTGTTCTGCCTGTGATTATTATTATTTGACCATGCTGGTCATTTATGAACATTTGAACATATTGGCCATGTTCTGTTATAATCTCCACCCGGCACAGCCAGAAGAGGACTGGCCACCCCACATAGCCTGGTTCCTCTCTAGGTTTCTTCCTAGGTTTTGGCCTGAACTTATTTAGGTTTTCCATTACAAAGGGGTTGAATACTTATTGACTGAAGAATTGTAATTTTGAATTCATTTGTAAACATTTTGAAAAACCACTTTGACATTATAGGTTATTAGGGGTAGGCCACAACAGAACATCTATAGGTAATGCATTTGTATTCAGACTGTAATACGACAACATTTAGAAAAAGCCCAGGGGTGTGAATACTGAAGGCTGATTTTGAACATTATCATCCTGCAGGATAAGGCATGTAATGTGTTGTTATTGTTTATAATATTACAGAGTAAGGAACAATATGCTTGGAAACTGGATTGCATCACAATCAGTATGAAAACATAATTGGAGACATCATTTTTGGAACCATGTTATTGACAAGGCAGAGTAATGGTAGCAAGCAAATGAGTGTAGGAGTGGTTACTAACTAACTGTAACTAACTAGTTAACTAACTAACTTGGCTAACTGAGGTCTAACAATTCCCCTATTTACAGCTGGTTAGCCACTGCACAAATTTTAGCTCGCAATTGTAACACTGTTTCCAAAACTGATAAAGCGTCTCCACTAATATTAACTTTTTTTACGTTTGTGACGTCTCCAATTTCCAAGCACATTATTACTCACTTCGGATTTCTAACATCATTAATGACTTATTATGACATGACATTAAGTAAACAGTCCGCCTTACCTGCATTTACAGTGGTGTACAATGAAAAAACTAAAAAAAGACACGCAGTGTGCCCATGGTTTGAGAGTGTTCCTCACTTTTCCAGTAGCCTTTTGTGCATGGTTTCTAAACTCTCAAATAAGCCTGCCAGACTTTCATTTTCTCTTACCAAAAGAAGGATACATGTGGGGTAGTTGAACTGGTCAAACAACATTATGGTCCAAGTATCGAGTGGAAGAAGGGATCAAGCCGCTTTAGAACATTTGACACCAGAAAGAAATAGGTTTCAATTATACATTTTTCGCTAAAATGTCCCTCTGCTGATTTAGGCATTTAGTGCACAACTACAGTGCCTTGCGAAAGTATTCGGCCCCCTTGAACTTTGCGACCTTTTGCCACATTTCAGGCTTCAAACATAAAGATATAAAACTGTATTTTTTGTGAAGAATCAACAACAAGTGGGACACAATCATGAAGTGGAACGACATTTATTGGATATTTCAAACTTTTTTAACAAATCAAAAACTGAAAAATTGGGCGTGCAAAATTATTCAGCCCCCTTAAGTTAATACTTTGTAGCGCTACCTTTTGCTGCGATTACAGCTGTAAGTCGCTTGGGGTATGTCTCTATCAGTTTTGCACATCGAGAGACTGACATTTTTTCCCATTCCTCCTTGCAAAACAGCTCGAGCTCAGTGAGGTTGGATGGAGAGCATTTGTGAACAGCAGTTTTCAGTTCTTTCCACAGATTCTCGATTGGATTCAGGTCTGGACTTTGACTTGGCCATTCTAACACCTGGATATGTTTATTTTTGAACCATTCCATTGTAGATTTTGCTTTATGTTTTGGATCATTGTCTTGTTGGAAGACAAATCTCCGTCCCAGTCTCAGGTCTTTTGCAGACTCCATCAGGTTTTCTTCCAGAATGGTCCTGTATTTGGCTCCATCCATCTTCCCATCAATTTTAACCATCTTCCCTGTCCCTGCTGAAGAAAAGCAGGCCCAAACCATGATGCTGCCACCACCATGTTTGACAGTGGGGATGGTGTGTTCAGCTGTGTTGCTTTTACGCCAAACATAACGTTTTGCATTGTTGCCAAAAAGTTCAATTTTGGTTTCATCTGACCAGAGCACCTTCTTCCACATGTTTGGTGTGTCTCCCAGGTGGCTTGTGGCAAACTTTAAACAACACTTTTTATGGATATCTTTAAGAAATGGCTTTCTTCTTGCCACTCTTCCATAAAGGCCAGATTTGTGCAATATACGACTGATTGTTGTCCTATGGACAGAGTCTCCCACCTCAGCTGTAGATCTCTGCAGTTCATCCAGAGTGATCATGGGCCTCTTGGCTGCATCTCTGATCAGTCTTCTCCTTGTATGAGCTGAAAGTTTAGAGGGACGGCCAGGTCTTGGTAGATTTGCAGTGGTCTGATACTCCTTCCATTTCAATATTATCGCTTGCACAGTGCTCCTTGGGATGTTTAAAGCTTGGGAAATATTTTTGTATCCAAATCCGGCTTTAAACTTCTTCACAACAGTATCTCGGACCTGCCTGGTGTGTTCCTTGTTCTTCATGCTGCTCTCTGCGCATTTAACGGACCTCTGAGACTATCACAGTGCAGGTGCCTTTATACGGAGACTTGATTACACACAGGTGGATTGTATTTATCATCATTAGTCATTTAGGTCAACATTGGATCATTCAGAGATCCTTATTGAACTTCTGGAGAGAGTTTGCTGCACTGAAAGTAAAGGGGCTGAATAATTTTGCACGCCCAATTTTTCAGTTTTTGATTTGTTAAAAAAGTTTGAAATATCCAATAAATGTCGTTCCACTTCATGATTGTGTCCCACTTGTTGTTGATTCTTCACAAAAAAATACAGTTTTATATATTTATGTTTGAAGCCTGAAATGTGGCAAAAGGTCGCAAAGTTCAAGGGGGCCGAATACTTTCGCAAGGCACTGTATGTGCCCACTGACCAGTTTGCTCATCATATCTTAATGCTCACCATGTCTAAAAGCTGACCATGTCTAAATGCTTAATGTTTATTCTCCTTGAGGATCGTGATGAGTCAGAGATCTGTACTACCTGAGCAAACAAACCCGCACGCAGCTCTCCCTCCTTTGGCCTGTTCGTTAATAGGTGCTAAATCCCTGAGTCATACTGGCCTGTCATATTACAGCAAGGGTAGGAGGGGAGAGGAGGAAGGAGTTGAAGGCGGGTGGAGGTGAAGAAGGGAGGTCCTGCCTGGAGAACATAGGGGCAGAGTCCACAGACTGTTCTCTAACTGGAGCAACAGTCATCCCGGTGCCTTGCAGCAGTTGCCATGCAGCGACAGTGTGTGTGTGTTTGTGCATCAAAAGGAGGGACACCAATTTCCAGGACCTCCAGGACCTCTATACCAGGTGGTGTTATAGGATCACTGGGGCCAAACTTCCTGCCATCCAGGACCTCTATACCAGGCGGTGTTATAGGATCACTGGGGCCAAACTCCCTGCCATCCAGGACCTCCATACCAGGCGGTGTCAGAGGATCACTCCCTGCCATCCAGGACCTCTATACCAGGCGGTGTTATAGGATCACTGGGGCCAAACTCCCTGCCATCCAGGACCTCTATACCAGGCGGTGTTATAGGATCACTGGGGCCAAACTCCCTGCCATCCAGGACCTCCATACCAGGCGGTGTCAGAGGATCACTCCCTGCCATCCAGGACCTCTATACCAGGCGGTGTTATAGGATCACTGGGGCCAAACTCCCTGCCATCCAGGACCTCTATACCAGGCGGTGTTATAGGATCACTGGGGCCAAACTCCCTGCCATCCAGGACCTCCATACCAGGCGGTGTCAGAGGATCACTCCCTGCCATCCAGGACCTCTATACCAGGCGGTGTTATAGGATCACTGGGGCCAAACTTCCTGCCATCCAGGACCTCTATACCAGGCGGTGTCAGAGGAAGGCCGCTGCTGCTACTCCCGTTTATTATATATCCTGATTGAATAGTCACTTTAACCCCTACACACATACTGTATTACCTCAATTACCTCGTACCCCTGCACTTTGACTCGTACGGGTACTCCTTGTATACAGCCTCGTTATTGTTTTTACTGTGTTACTATTTCCTTTTTTATTTAGCAACTACTTGTCTTGCTTTTTAACTCAGCACTGTTGGGAATGGGCTCTTAAATAAGCATTTCACTGTAAAGTCTACACCTGTTGTATTTGGCGCATGTGACCAATAAAATTTGTCCTGCAGGCTTGCCTACACTTAGCTCAGAGCTCTCAGCCTCCCGCTGGTCCTTGTCTTCGGCAGCAGTGTCGTGCTTCCCTCCGCCCTCCTCCTTCCCTCTCTCCCTCCCTCTCGTCTGTCTGTTATGGTGTTGTTGTGGTCTCCTGATCGCTACCAGTTTCCTGCAGCCAAAACAGGAATTTGTCAGAGCTCTCGGCCCCATGAAACCTTATCGAAATACATCAACCGTGACCACTTAGGGGGCAATTGTGACAGTTGGTGAGAAGGGGGAGACAGAGGGGGAGACAGGGAGAGAGAGAGGGAGACGGAGGGAGTGGTGTAATTAACTGTGTTTGCACGGCTGCTCACCTGCAGGTCTGCTGCCCAGATTTGGGCCCCACTGGCTCGCTAAGTAAGTATTTGCACGCAAACTAGTGATATTTGATCCACCCCAGTGTCAAGTGCTTCCATAACGTAAAAAATTGAAGAGCGGGAGATTCTCCCAAGCCTCTCAGCTGGCAGTTTGATTCAGATTTTATTACCCGGGCTGCTTCTATAATAAGCAGGAACTGTCCTGTCGCATTAGGCACGCTAGGCGGCACAACCCGTACAGCACACACCCTCCACACACACACACACACACACACACACACACACACACACACACACACACACACACACACACACACACACACACACACACACCCGCACACACACACACACACACACACGCGCGCACGCACACACGCGCACGCACACACACACACGCACACAAACACACACACACACCACTTAGCCAGAGGAAATTGACTCTCCCTCCGCCAGCCTCTCCTCTAGTGGACTAGCAGACTTAACCCCTTTATATCCATCTCTCTCTCTCTCTCTCTCTCTCTCTCTCTCTCTCTCTCTCTCTCTCTCTCTCGCTCTCTCTCGCTCTCTCTCTCTCTCCCCCCCCTCTCTCTCTCTCTCTCCCTCTCTCTCTCTCTCTCTCTCTCTCTCTCTCTCTCTCTTTCTAGGGAGTTGGTGTCTCTCCATCAATTAAGTAGTACAGACATCTCATTGGTCCTGAGTGTGCCTCTAGGTCCTGGGTGTGTTAGTATCTCCAAGGCAACAGACACACCTGTCCTGGTGCTGTGTCATCCTTTGTGGAGCTGTGAGGTAACATGTTAATTACACAGCAAAAAATGTCAGTCTTTCCACAAAAACGATTGATCTTTTATTGACCAAAATGACAAAAGGTCAATTTTAACTTCAAATCAAATGTTATTTATCACATGCGCCGAATACAACAAGTGTATGTATTTTTAAGAAAAATATCTAAAAAAATAAGAAAGAAATGAGCAGCAGTAAAATAACAGTAGCGAGGCTATATACAGGGGGCACCGGTACAGAGTCAATGTGCGGAGATACTGGTGGATGTGAAGTACTTGAAGTGGATCTTATGAATCTTATGAATAAAGCATTCATGTAGGCTTCATAATCACTGCATAAATGGGTCACATATCAGCTATAACCATATTTCATGCTCAATAAAATATATAAAAATGTGAACAAATAAATGTACACACAGTTATGCCACATTGTGAATCTTTATAGAGCATGATATACGGTTATAGATGATTTGTGAAGCGTCTATGTAGTTCTTTTGAAGCCTATATGAAAGCTTCATAAGATGCACTTCAAATAAAGTGGGACCCAAACAAGTATTGAAATGTATTACTTTTGAGATTATTTTGCTTGTCCCAAATGGTAGAGCTTGTATAAAGTAATGTTATTTTGAGAATAAACAAAATGATCAGGCCAATGGGGTAACATTGGGAAAACACATATAGTTACTGTTAGATAACTGTAGATAGTTAGTGGTGTTTTCTCTCTTGACAAACTACTTCCAGGTCAGCAGGACTACTCATCGATGCAGAACTATGAGCAGAGCCCTGGGGTGTGTGTGTCTAACCTAGCCACGGAATGTGTGTGTGTGTGTGTGTGTGTGTGTGTGTGTGTGTGTGTGTGTGTGTGTGTGTGTGTGTGTGTGTGTCATGATACTATATTTACAGCAGGTCGCCTGGCAAAGTATCATCTCCTGCTGCAATAACTGGACTGAGACAGACATTATTATGTTGCAACAGTACAAGCCATGGAAATACCATCTACACTCAATTTTACACAGTAGATTCTACTTTATAAATTAATTTTGTTCCTCTAAAGATACAGCATATAGACACAGCATCTAAAGATACAGCATATAGATACAGCATCTAAAGATACAGCATATAGACACAGCATCTAAAGATACAGCATATAGATACAGCATCTAAAGATACAGCATATAGATACAGCATCTAAAGATACAGCATATAGATACAGCATCTAAAGATACAGCATATAGATACAGCATCTAAAGATACAGCATATAGATACAGCATCTAAAGATACAGCATATAGACACAGCATCTAAAGATACAGCATATAGATACAGCATCTAAAGATACAGCATATAGAAAGCATTTTATTTTACTGAATTACATCTGGAAGATGTTTAGATTATTATTATTTTTCAGTTAGTAACCTGTTATTTGTCCGGCTATTCTTCATTTTCAAAATTATTTTCTATGTTAACTGCAACTTTTTTTCTGTTGTTATATTATGAACCTAATATAGAATTCTATATAGTGATGTTAGTGGATGATTTACATTTGGTGAACATTCACATCGTGTTCATACTATTTCTAGTTTTGATAACTGTTCATACTATTTCTAGTTTTGATAACTCTTCATACTATTTCTAGTTTTGATAACTCTTCATTGCGTAATAGGCCTGTTAAATTTGTCTCATAGTGTATGTATTTAGTTATCATGGCAGTGTTCGGTTTTGGGAGGCTTTGGTAACAGTGGCTATATTTAACTGGACTGATGAAACAGTGTTTCTCCCGCAGTGTGCAGTAGCCTCAGGCGGGCTGGCTGGCTGCCTGCTGATTTAGGCGATAAGGAGAGGCAACAGTCTGAGACCGCTTCACACAGGGGACAACAAATGCAGCAATCAGCCAAAAACGTGTTATATGAACCAGAATAAAAATACCTTAGCATTTTAAGTAACTTTTTTACAGCGCTGGAAAATTGACCATTGTTTGGTGTACATAGGACAAGTGATTGCATATGCATTACACATTTTTGGGGATGTTACGCAAGAGGAGCCTTTCAGCTAATTCCATCAAAGCCCTGAGAGTAGGTTTAGTTTATAATTGGACATCTTTATTTCAGTGTGTTTTTCAGCAATGTTTCCTCTGTGTAGAGCAGCTCTTAGCCAATGGGAATCGGAGTGATAATACATCTCATTCTCCACAGCACTGAGTTTGACCCAGCACCAGCCTCCATGACGGATCAGCCAGGGTGTTTAGCCTTCCAGCACTGTGGATCACATTATGAAACATACACACACACACACACACCCACACACACATACACACAGCACATCCTTTCATTTCACAGACTTATGGCTTGTCTCTGTTTGGAGTTGATGCCCAACCACCTACTGTCACTTTAAGACACTCTGACTCACCTACACAGATGTGCTCAAGGGGCTGTGAGTGTGACTGTGTGTGTTTGTGACTGTGTGTGTGTGACTTTGTGTCTTCATGTTATAGCAAACTCCTTGCTTTAGTCCTGCTCTTCATCAGCTTTTTCTCGGTTCATAGTGACAAGCGCAGCTGGTTTCTGACGATAGTGCTGTCTTTGCGTCAAGCGGGAATCATCCACATCCCCAGATTAATATAAATATACCACAGGCTTTGTGTTACGTTCTCAGATGTAGACATCGCGCTATGAGAAACCTCAGGCATCCGGAGGAGACATGCTGTTCACAGAGAAGTCAAATGACTCCGTTTATTAATCTCTTCTGCCAGATGATGATGATCTGTGTTCGGCCTGTTTTAGAGAAGCGGAAAGTACTGTTCAGTATGCTGGAGAGGTGACTTGAGAGGAGTACTAGACATAACAATACTTTCTGTGAGGAGATCCTGTGGTCGGCTTCTTACAGGACCACAATGTGTTCCTGCTGGTTAGAGTGAGGTTGTACAAGCAGAGTGCGTACTGCAAGTACTGTAGCTGGTGGGAATAGCAGGCAATCAGACAGGCACAGAAGTACTGAAGCTGGTGGGAATAGCAGGCAATCAAACAGGCACAGAAGTACTGTAGCTGGTGGGAATAGCAGGCAATCAGACAGGCACAGAAGTACTGAAGCTGGTGGGAATAGCAGGCAATCAGACAGGCACAGAAGTACTGTAGCTGGTGGGAATAGCAGGCAATCAAACAGGCACAGAAGTACTGTAGCTGGTGGGAATAGCAGGCAATTAGACAGGCACAGAAGTACTGTAGCTGGTGGGAATAGCAGGCAATCAGACAGACACAGAAGTACTGAAGCTGGTGGGAATAGCAGGCAATCAGACAGGCACAGAAGTACTGTAGCTGGTTGGGAATAGCAGGCAATCAGACAGGCACAGAAGTACTGTAGCTGGTGGGAATAACAGGCAATCAGACAGGCACAGAAGTTTTCACCAGCATGCTTTTGAGTCTAAACTCCTCCAACTTTATACTGCATTATTAAATCGCATATGAATTATTCAACAACCTTCATATAAAACAAATATTTTGCAACTTGCACCAACAAATGTGAGGAGAAACATTTACCCTATAGAAAGATAAATAATTAGGAGAGTGTATTACTTCAGTTTATGTCTATACTTTCTATATTGTAGTTTACCTGCTGGCAGCAAATGGAGTGGGTGTCTCCCTGGGGTGCTGATGGTGCTCTGCACACACACACACACTGATGGTGCTGTATCCCTCTCTGCACAATGGAGCACTTCACACACACCTTTAACGACATCTCTCCATTCTGAACACCAGTTTAGAGATCATCATGGTCTGGATGGAGTCAAAGCAGTGCTGTGTGTGTGTGTGTGTGTGTGTGTGTGTGTGTGTGTGTGTGTGTGTGTGTGTGTGTGTGTGTGTGTGTGTGTGTGAGGTGTGTGTGTGTGTGTGTGTGTGTGTGTGTGTGTGTGTGTGTGTGAGGTGTGTGTGTGTGTGTGTGTGTGTGTGTGTGTGTGTGTGTGTGTGTGTGTGTGTGTGTGTGTGAGAGAAAGAGAGCATGACGCTGTCGGCGGCGGGACGGCGGGCGGTGGCGTCAGAATGGGCTGTGGGTCGCATGGTCGAGTTACTCACACCTTCCTGCACACTTTAAGGAGGCATCCAGGAAGCCTGCTAGATGCACGCAGCACAAACACACTGATGTATACGCACGCACTCAAACACACATAGACACTTAAAAGCACGCCGACTACTGTAAATTCTGTTAACTATGGGTGCTTTAGTCTATATTTAGTACGGAGTAATTTACAGTCTGCTCCTGCCCAGAGACCTTGATGTAAAATCTAGACATGGCTTTTATAGTTTAGAAAACACAAATTCTATTAATATTATATTTTTATAAAAAAATATGTCTTCAAATTATTTTTAAACCTTAGGGCAAGACCAAGGAGAAAGATGGACTGCCTTTCAGATTAAATAATTCCTTCTGTGAAAGTTCACAAGTCATTTCCTAGATAATCTGTGAGAGATGTATTTCGTATTATAAAATGGGTGGTTTGAGCCCTGAATGCTGCTTGGCTGACAGCCAATCAGGCCACGGATATGACAAAACATGTGTTTTTACTGCTCTAACCATAAACTGGTTACCAACTTAAGAACAGCGTTGCGTCGTGCCTAAGAACAACCCTTAGTCGTGGTATATTGGCCATATACCACACCCCTTTGCTTAAATACCTCACGGCTACTGTCTCTCAGTGCTTTTAGTTTTCTCCTCTCTCCTCTCTCCTCTCTCCTCTCTCCTCTCTCCTCACATGCAATAAAGTTTGCTGCCTCATGTGGGGGATCTCTCCTTCCTTTTGAAGCCTCAACCTTTTTTTGGTCCATAATTTAAACATTTACTTTACTTGCTTCTGCGTGCGCTGCCCTCGTGCATTTTTAAAGGCTGGGCATTGAGGGATTTTCTGTAATGCTCTCATGCTTTGTTCTGATCACGCAAGGTGCTGCTCTCCCACAGAACGGGAACACGGGCATACATGCACATTCTCACACACGTACTCACGCACGTACTCACACACGTACTCACACACGTACTCACGCGTCTGCATGCACACACACACGCGGTGTGTAGCAGTCTGTTTGCAGGGTGAAGTGTGTCTTGTCTTCTCCTCTATGGTATTTAAGCCAGGTGACAAACTGAGATCAGACATGCTAGGCAGGTTCAAGTAAAGATGGGCTCCCTTCTAGTTGTGGAGAAAACATCCAACAAACCAGTCAGACTTGATAGTGAAAATCTAGAAAGTTGTTATTCATTTTATATTCATCCGTCATGTACAATATTGTTGGAGAGGAGTACAGTCAATAAAATACCAGTTATAAAACTATAACTTTCGTTTTCTCTCAACTTTATCATAGAATATTAGTTTATTATTATTATTATTACTTTATTATTTTAATCTTGATTTATTCAAATGTTTTGAATATTGTATTTGTATTAGTTCTTATTTTGTAGTCTATTCATGAATACTGCTTCACTGCTGTTTCATCCAACAGCTTGATATTTAGTCAAATGTCTGTATTTACCAAATGAATATATCACATTATATTTGTTTATTAATTTTACCACAAACATTCACTTTTTCCTTTCAATATGTAGATCTTTGGAGGTAATTAGTAGTATTTTCTGGGGTGAACGCCAAATACAAGCATCAAAATTATGAATGTGTTTTTAGATTAAATACAGTGCAACAGGTTCATCACACATTTAGACAGAAATACATGTGTTTAATTGTCACATACATCGGTAAGGTGCAGTGAAATGGGTTGTTTTACAGGGTTCAGCCATAGCAGTACGGTGACCCTGGAGAAAATTAGGCTTAAGTGCTTTGCTCAAGGGCACATCAACAGATTTTTTTTAACCTTGTTGGCTCAGTCATTCAAACCAGCAACCTTTTGGTTACTGGCCCAATGCTTTCACTGCTAGGCTACCTGCTGCCAAAAGGTACTTCTTGTAAACATGTAGTAACATATGGCAGTTTTACACCTGTGGGTTGCCATTACAGAGCTCCCGTTCTGTGGGAGAGCAGCACCTTGTGTGATCAGACCGAAGCAAGACATGATAGAAAATCCCTCAATGCATTAACTTGCTGTCAAAATAAAGGGTCAATAAAGTTTTTTAAATGCAGCATCTTCTTCATGGCTGGTTTTTAGATGAAACAATTAGTCATTCAAACTGAATTGTAAACACTCAGCACTCAGATTGTACCAAATGACCTATTTTATACTAATTTCACACATTTTTGTTGTTGGACTACTACTTTGGTTTGACTGTTTTCATGAAAGCCTCCTGCAGTGTTGTGATTCCTCTCCTCTGCGTGTGAGAGCATTCTCTATGCTTTATTTTTGGCCTCGTCCTATAATCAAATACAAATGAGATACATTTGTTGAGTTTATTTTTAGAAAATGTCATAGTTTTTGGAAATCCTTTTGAAAAGATCTGTTGGTGTCATTTCCATATGCTGTAAGAAAGACCAGATGAGTTAATCAAACTGTCTCATCAACCCTCTCTCTTCTGTATTCTTCCCTCAGACTCTCGTCTCCCCTTCATCTGCTGTCATTTACATTCTCTACTAACATGTGAATTTAGGTCAACCTACAGTCTCCTCTCCAAATTCCCTCTCTCCTCTCTCACTCCTCGCGCCCACTCACTGGCTTCTCAGGAACACCAGGACAGAGGCATTTCACACCAGATAGTCTGATTGGGAGAGTGTTTAAAAGCAACAACAACATTGACAATATAGAGAGGGTTACAGAGGGGTAGAGAGGAGTAGAGGGGGTCAGAGGAGCTTAGAGAAGAGGAGAGGGAATGAAGAAGGAGCTTAGGGTGTGGGTTAGAATACAGGTCAACATTCTCTCCCCAGCCAGCAAACACAGCTTCCAGTGCTAGCACCACACATACTAACAGACAGCCCTTCTGGACTAATTATGACACACACACACACACACACACACACACACACACACACACACACACACACACACACACACACGCACACACACACGCACACACGCACACACGCACACACGCACACACGCACACACACACACACACACACACACACAAACAAACACACAAACACACGCACACACACGCACACAAACCAAAGCTGGATTGAGTGAAGCAGTGTTGAGGGGTGTGTAATGTAATGGTAGGGGGAGATTCTCCATCTCTGGGGCTCAGTTGGAGAGCAGGTCCAATTACTCAGATTTACACACAACACCATCAATGACGTTTACAATCGATGCACTCATGCTGTTTGTCTGAAGCTTATTCTCAACAACAAGCGTGAGTAAGACAATTTCATAATCCAATAGGTTGAGTAGTTTTTTTTAATGAAAACCCCCTCTGCAAATCTATACTGTTTATTGACTATCATTTTCCTAATAGGGTTAAGATACAGCTGAAGTAGGAAGTTTACATACACCTTAGCCAAATACATTTAAACTCAGTTTTTCACAATTCCTGACATTTAATCAGAATAAAAATCCCCTGTTTTAGGTCAGTTAGGATCACCACTTCATTTTATGAATGTGAAATGTCAGAATAATAAAATTCCCAGTGGGTCAGATGTTTACATACACTCAATTTGTATTTGGTAGCATTGCCTTTAAATTGTTTAACTTTGGTCAAACGTTTTGAATAGCCACAAGCTATAAGTTGGGTGAATTTTGGCCCATTCCTCCTGACAGAGCTGGTGTAACTGAGTCAGGTTTGTAGTCCTCCTTGTTCGCACACGCTTTTTCAGTTCTGCCCACATGTTGAATATATTGTTGAGGTCAGGGCTTTCTGATGGCCACTCCAACACCTTGACTTTGTTGTCCTAAAGCCATTTTGCCACAACTTTAGAAGTATGCTTGAGGTCATTGTCCATTTGGAAGACCCATTTGTGACCAAGCTTTAACTTCCTGACTGATGTCTTGAGATGTTGCTTCAATATATCCACGTACTTTTCCTCCCTCATGAAGCCATCTATTTTGTGAAGTTCAAAGCACCCCCAAAACATGAAACATAACGTTTCATCAGACCAGAGGACATTTCTCCAAAATGTCCAAATCTTTGTCCCCTTGTGCAGTTGCAAACCATAGTCTGGCTTTTTTTTATTTCGGTTTTGGAGCAGTGGCTTGTTCCTTGCTGAGCGGCCTTTCAGGTTAAGTCGATATAGGAGTCGTTTTACTGTGGTACTGAGATACTTTTGTACCTGTTTCCTCCAGCATCTTCACAAGGTCCCTTGCTGTTGTTCTGGGATTGATTTGCACTTTTCACACTAAAGTACGTTCATCTCTAGGAGACAGAATGCATCTCCTTCCTGAGCGGTATGACGGCTCCTTGGTCCCATGGTGTTTATACTTTCATACTGTTGTTTGTACAGATGAACATGGTACCTTCAGGCATTTGGAAATTGCTCCCAAGGATGACCCCTTTGATGTCTTGGCTGATTTCTCTTGATTTTCCCATGATGTCAAGCAAAGAGGCACTGAGTTTGAAGGTAGGCCTTGAAATACATCCACAGGTACACCTCCAATTGACTCAAATTATGTCAATTTGCCTATCAGAAGCTTCTAAAGCCATGACATAATTTTCTGGAATTTTACAAACCGTTTCAAGGCACAGTCAATTTAGTGTATGTTAACTTCTAACCCACTGGAATTGTGACAGTGAATTCTTAGTGAAATAATCTGTCTGTAAACAATTGTTGGAAAAATTACTTGTGTCATGCACACAGTAGATGTCCTAACCGACTACCAAAAACTATAGTTTGTAAGCAAGAATTTTGTGGAGTGCTTGAAAAACATGACTCCAACCTAAGTGTATGTAAACTTCTGACTTATATAAGTCTACAACAGTGGAAATTAGCATTCTAGCTACTTACAACCATCATGGAACTAGAAGAGAGAAATAAAACTCAGAAGCTCATGGGAAAGAATTACAATTTTCAATAGAAATAATCTCAAGCAGTTGAGTGATAACAGGGTGCTGATGCTACACAGCTCAAACCGCTCATCAGACAAGATCACGCATGAGGGCAGAACCCGGGTGTGCGGGTGTGCGTGTGTGCGTGTGCGTGTGTGCTTGTGTGCGGGTGTGTGGGTGTGCGTGCGTGTGTGTGCGGGTGTGTGTGTGTGTGTGGGTGTGTGCGGGTGTGTGTGTGCGTGTGTGTGCGGGTGTGTGTGTGTGTGTGTGTGTGTGTGTGTGTGTGTGTGTGTGTGTGTGTGTGCGGGTGTGTGTGGGTGTGCGGGTGTTTCCTGGGGAGTCTTAAGGGTTTAAATGTTCTTATGTAGTGCTGTGAAGGTGACAAGGCAGCAGAGGGCTGACTGGAATGATGACTCTGGCCTGCAATATGCTGCTGTCAACAGGACCCTGTCTATTACTCTACTAACACATCACAAACTATCACATCTCTTTGTTTTTCTGCCACTGTGATGGGTGGTGTCGGTTCCATCTCCATCTTCTGTTCTCTGTTTATTTAATTTGGATTGTTTGTCATTTTTCACGGTTCAAAATGTTTGAATTGCGTTGGAAAGGTAGACTCAGTTACTTGATCAACAACAGGAGGCCAACTAGAGAACTTAGGGGAGTTATCTAGCGTTTTTCATCTGCATCTCAGGATACTATTATATTTTGCCCTTGTATCTATGGGAGATGCATTTACCTGCCAAATGGGACGGAGAGAGGGGCTGCTGTCGTCAATTTCTAGACCATAATCGGGGCAGGGTAGAGGACAGAGTGAGGCAATGCTCACATCAACAGGAATGCCACTGCACTTCTCTGCTGCTGGTCATATGTCCTTGATCAACTGTTATCCGGCCAGTCTGATGAGAGACGTGGTTACAACTACGAGACCGCTCAGAACTCCATATAGGAGACTGATAATCGCTGATCTACTGGCGGTGTCCTGCTCTATGCTATTCATGGGTATGACGTGCTGTCCTTTGTTATGTTTTGTGAAACCTAAGTGGTGGGTGATTCTATTTGTCTTATTTCACACATGTACAAGTGTGTATTAATACACGTGTGAATTGGAAATTCGTTTTGTTACATATCCCGCTCTCCCTGAGACACCCTCAGAGAGTCGGTCACAGCCAGGGTCTGCCATTATCATGGCGACCCTGGAGCAATTAGCTGTAAGTGCCTCAAATGCACGTCAACAGATTTTTCACCTTGTCGGCTCAGGATTTGAACTAGCAGCACTAATAAGTATGTTTAGTAGCTTGGTTGACTGAATAGCCTAGGTCTACTCTGTGTATGTTTGTTTGTCTCTTTTTTAACCACACCAAAAAATAGATTCCCTCACAGGAATAATAAAGTGATTATATTCTATCACAGCATGGCTGGAGGCCAGACATGAGAGTAGGGGCTGGAGAGAGGAGATGTGATGGGATGGGCTGTACAGTATATTTGTGACAGTAAAAGAGACATTGGAAGAGAGGTAGTAGGCCAATCCCTAAGCCTGTCAGACCCAGTCAGGTCCAGCCTCTCCAGTCTCTCCTACTCCTCCAGTCTCCCCTACTCCTCCTGTCTCTCCTACTCCTCCTGTCTCCCCTACTCTTCCTGTCTCTCCTACTCCTCCTGTCTCTCCTACTCCTCCTGTCTCTCCTTCTTCCACTGTCTCCTCTACTCCTCCTGTCTCCCCTACTCCTCCTGTCTCTCCTACTCCTCCTGTCTCTCCTACCACCACTGTCTCCCCTACTCCTCATGTCTATCCTACTCCTCCTGTCTCTCCCACTCCTCCTGTCTCCCCTACTTCTCCTGTCTCTCCTACTCCTCCTGTCTCTTCTACTCCTCCTGTCTCTCCTACTCCTCCTGTCTCTCCTACTCCTCCTGTCTCTCCTACTCCTCCTGTCTCCCCTACTCCCACTGTCTCCCCTACTCCTCCTGTCTCTCCTACTCCTCCTGTCTCTCCTACTCCTCCTGTCTCCCCTACTCCTCCTGTCTCCCCTACTCCTCCTGTCTCCCCTACTCCTCCTGTCTCTCCCACTCCTCCTGTCTCCCCTACTCCTCCTGTCTCTCCTACTCCTCCTGTCTCTCCTACTCCTCCTGTCTCCCCTACTCCTCCTGTCTCTCCTACTCCTCCTGTCTCTCCTACCACCACTGTCTCCCCTACTCCTCCTGTCTCTCTTACTCCCACATTCTCCCCTACTCCTCCTGTCTCTCCTACTCCTCCTGTCTCTCCTACTCCTCCTGTCTCCCCTACTCCTCCTGTCTCCCCTACTCCTCCTGTCTCCCCTACTCCTCCTGTCACTCCTACTCCTCCTGTCTCTACCACTCCTCCTGTCTCCCCTACTCCTCCTGTCTCCCCTACTCCTCCTGTCTCTCCTACTCCTCCTGTCTCTCCTACTCCTCCTGTCTCCCCTACTCCTCCTGTCTCTCCTACTCCCCCAAGCCAGTAATATAGTGGAATCCATCTGGTTTCAAATCTGTTTCTTAGTTCAATATTTCCTTACAATAACTGCAATTTACAGTATTATTTTTATAGCCATTATATAGCTGTGCCATGCATTAGCCCACATTGTCTGTTTGCTCTCAGTTGTAATAGCTGTGTTACTGTAGAATTAACAAACTAGTTGACCCTTCTAATAGATTGAACAGAGCAGCATGGAAGACTGGAAAGAGTGTTTTATTGAATGATACTGTAGTTATAGATTGTTCCGTGGGTCCTGTTACTCTGTGACTTCCCTATTTAAGAATGTAATCCAGAAATGGGTTACGGTTAGGGTGACTCTTCATTCTTTTCCAGTCCTTTGTAGTTCACTGGATATTATTTGATATATTCCCATATGTTATTGTAATATAATGACATATTTGAATTGATTTTAAAGACATTCTCCTAACATTACCCTTTCTTTAATGTTCTCTCCTCTGTAACTGGGGCTATTGGGCTTGGCTTCATCTAGGTCATTTTAAGTTCACAGGCCATTGAGTCATCAGTTATTTTCTTAATACACACGTGTGTACACACAGTAACATGCACACACACATTCAGATGTAATATATTATTTTATTTTCATCATAGACTGCATCTTTCTTTTGATTAATTTATGATTTTTTGGGACGTAATTATATTATAGTTGTACCCTTTAATGTGTTGTCTCTTTAAAGACAAACGTGAATATTTCAATATTTGTGATACGATTCAGTGTGATAAGACTCAGTGGGATATGACTCAGTGAAATATGACTCAGTGGGATATGACTCAGTGGGATATGACTCAGTGAAATATGACTCAGTGGAATAAGACTCAGTGAAATATGACTTAGTGGGATATGACTCAGTGAAATATGACTCAGTGGCATATGACTCAGTGAAATATGACTCAGTGGGATATGACTCAGTGAAATATGACTCAGTGGAATAAGACTCAGTGAAATATGACTTAGTGGGATATGACTCAGTGAAATATGACTCAGTGGGATATGACTCAGTGAAATATGACTCAGTGAAATATGACTCAGTGGGATATGACTCAGTGAAATATGACTTAGTGGGATATGACTCAGTGAAATATGACTCAGTGGGATATGACTCAGTGAAATATGACTCAGTGAAATATGACTCAGTGGGATATGACTCAGTGAAATATGACTCAGTGGAATAAGACTAAGTCGGATATGACTCAGTGGGATATGACTCAGTGAAATATGACTCAGTGGAATAAGACTCAGTGGGATATGACTCAGTGGGATATGACTCAGTGGGATATGACTCAGTGGGATATGACTCAGTGGGATATGACTTAGTGGGATATGACTCAGTGAGATATGACTCAGTGGGATATGACTCAGTGAAATATGACTCAGTGGGATATGACTCAGTGAAATATGACTCAGTGGGATATGACTCAGTGGGATATGACTCAGTGAAATATGACTCAGTGGAATAAGACTCAGTGGGATATGACTCAGTGGGATATGACTCAGTGGGATATGACTCAGTGAAATATGACTCAGTGGGATATGACTCAGTGGGATATGACTCAGTGGGATATGACTCAGTGGGATATGACTCAGTGGGATTTGACTCAGTGAGATATGACTCAGTGGGATATGACTCAGTGGGATATGACTCAGTGGGATATGACTCAGTGGGATATGACTCAGTGGCATAACTCTTTTTTGCTAATTGCTGCTTTTATGTATTGGGCTTTTAAATATGGTTTAATGATAGATTGTTATGCAATTTATATTATCTCAGTTGTCTTTGAAATCCTTTATCTTTATATGTTAGTTTAAACCTAGAAACTATAAGGCTGCTCATAGATACATTCCAATACTGAAAAATATACTGTGTTTTCTGAAGAGAAAAGGCAGAAACTAGCTTTGTCCAGCCATATTGTAATCCTAGAACCTTTGACATCTTTGCATCGACGTCGTCAAATATTGTTCCATTCAATATTGTTCCGAAAACTAACATCCAATAAATGAATCAACGGGAACAAATTGAACATACACTGAACATGTTGGGCCAAGGCTTTGACGGTAAACAACGCAAATTGTAATTAATGCAATTCTATTGCTTCAAATGATATGGGGTGGAAAAATCACTTGACTTTTTTCTCGTGGAATTTTGTATAATGACTAGCAGACATTCAAGACCATTTAAAGTGGAAATCATACAATCTGTCATTTAGAAGAAAAAAAGATTTGATTGCCTGTCAACAATGGTTAATGGATGATTAACCTGTTCCTATTGTTGAAATGAATTCCCGTCAACACAATGGGAGGAAGACATGAATGAACCTGATGGAGAGAGAATGGAACACAGCAGGCTCTAATGGGGTGGAGATTGGAATCCGCAGGCTGTGGGGGGCGGGGCTTGTTTCCAGGAGATGGGTCTGGCAGGTCTGTGGGTCATGCTGTTTTTATTGGACTATAAGGTTGACCCCCTCACGACCCCTGATTGGCCCCTGACCCGGGCAGTCATACCATATCAAACTACTGATGCGCACAGCCTTTCAGAGGGAGATTAGTATTGCCTGTCCCGCTGATATTGACATCAGACTTAGGAACCCACGGCATGGTACAGCTCAGATCAATACTGTAATATGTCTATTATACCAGTAATCAATAAAATGATGTTGAACTCTTTTATGACAATATTGCAGTTAGAGAAAATTGTGGGGATAGGATTTGTGGCCCTCACCACATCACTTTATCTACTGTAGCATAATAGGTCTATAGATTGTACTTCTATGGCATTCCATATAGTCCATTCTGCACACAACAACTCAAATAACCATCACATACATCAGACTGGACAGCTATTACTAGCAGCTCTGGTCTGGTAGACAGACAGTCAGCAGCTTCTTTCCTGGCTCAACCTCAGTGACCATAGAGACAGAACTATGGGAGGATGTGGACAGTTTCCCATTTTCCATGAAGGATTATCATTCGTCCGCACAATATAAGCCTTATTTTTCCATGAAGCAGGGGATACGTATATTGATTGCTGCCAGTGGACAGTTTCATCGTTCAATCATGTATTCATTATGGGGGAAGACTCAGAAGGTTGCTGACGGAAAGTTCTATGGTATTTAACATAATTTGACCTGTGTTGGCAGCATTTAGCTCTGTCCGTCTGGCTGTAGGAACCTCATCCTCTCTAGAACCCCCACGCCCCCCCCCCCCGTCGGCTCAGCTCGGCTCGGCTCAGCCCGGCTTGGCCCAGCTTCACACAGTGCTGCCAACCTCACTGTAACACTCACACAGACAGCTCTCTCTCTCTCTTTCATCCACAACTTGCCTAATTACTGAGTTTCTCTACACCGGACAGGATAGTTTGCGGCACAAAGAACTTTCTAGTTATTGTGCCCGGAAAAGCAGGGGAAAGCCGGGAGAGGCAGGGAGAGGCAGGGAGTAGGAAGAAAGAGCTTGGCATGCAAACACACTGTTCGGATAAACACAACATGCTGGAATGACTCCCTGCCAAGTCATCAGCACACGCCAGTGAGTCAGGACATACCTCACTTTATCATCTGTTACACAAAGAGCCTCCTCCAGAACGTTTGATAATATTGGATTGCATGTTTATGTTAAACTGGATGTTGTGGATCAAGGGATATGGCAAGAACTGGACAAAAATAAGAAATGTAAGATAAGAAACTATTATTGTCATTCAAATGTTAATTACAAAATTCAGAATTATTATGATTACAATTATTATTCTTGACTTTAAGATGTAAAAGAAATAGATCATAGATCACAAATGAACATCAGTTCACCCACTTCTGCTAATACTTTTGCTAACACTTTTGCTAATACTTTTGCTAATACATTTTTGTTGCTCATTTTCTAGTTCCTTTTCATTTTTGATTTGTATGAATAAATGACATTTTATTGAGAACACTTTAAATTTAAGCTCACATGTTTTACCCTTTTAACATTGTTTTTTATTGTGCTTCTAAAAATGTACATTATGGTGTTTACTTTTTAGTTTATATTTGGAACTTTCCGTATTTAATTATCAAACAATAAGACACCTAAATAATAACAATATTTTTTAAATAATACCAATATTTTTTAAATAATAATATTTTTTAAATAATAACAATATATTTTTTACAATGTTTCCCTATTCAAGCACAACAAGTATGGATACATACCGGCTCACATAATGCATTATGTTTAAGGAGAGTGATGGTGACAGTAATCAATAGAAAGTGATTTCTCTCAGAAAGAATTTGATACATCAGAAGGTTGTTTACTGTAGCTTTGTGGTTCCCACACAGCCGGCCGTTTATTCATCCAGCCAATGCAGCTCTGTAAGCATAAATCCACTGGTCTGTCGTGGTTCTGCCCGACTCGGCCTGACCGCGTGTGTGTCTGTGTGGATGGCCCATCGTTGTGTCTGACCAGGGCTCTATAAGTCCACCCTCACTCACTCCTGCTCGGAGACAGATGGGAATTCTCCCAATCCGGGGCGTGCCACATGCATCCATCATGGCAGCTCTCTGGTTTTCCAGTGATTTACAGCTCCCGGTGCCGCCCTGCTGTCCGGTAGAGGCTGACCATGGCTGCTCCATCACCCCAGCCCGTCCCTCTGCTGATACACTGTGGTATTAACCACC